>NW_026577997.1:5685000-5937500 GCF_029603195.1 Condylostylus longicornis
GAAATTAATAACATCAATAAAATGCCAAATATACTAAAACTGCGGAGAGGCTTACTATGAGCTACAACGTTTAAAGGGCTATTTTTTTTCTCTATTCTCCTTTTCTCTCCTTTATACTCAATTTCTCTCTTTTTAGATATAGGTGGGATTTTGGTTATGTAGCTAAGAGAAGGCTTTCAAAGTATTAAAGGTTCTAATAACGCTAACAAATCAATTTTTGCATTATTGTTGGTTATGGTTCTAAATGTTACGCATTAAAAGAAAAACAAAAACAAATTTTATTTAACATATTTAATTTATTTATTCAAATTAAAAAAAATATTGATTTTTAGAAAATTCTATGTCAATAAATTCTTAATAATAATTAAGGAGTGAAAATTTTCCTAACTTATTCTACATTTATAAATTTGATTTTTACTTTATTGACGCTATTTCCTTTAGAATAAATTTCACAAAACCAAAAAAACAAAAAATCGAATTTTGCTTTAATTATTTTCATTACTGGCACTACACACACTATTGACTTACTATATAGGTACGTACTAGTTGCTGTTATAAATGTTTTTTCCCCCTTTTTAAAGCTTCACATTTATAAAAAGGAAAACAACAAAAAAATAAAATGTTTTTTTTTTTTTTCACGATTTATTGTAAACGTTTCTCTTGTATTACGCTTTCATACGGCATGAAATAATTTTTATTACATAGTATAGTTATCAAACATGAATCAAAGAAACAAAAAAAGAAGAAAACAACAATAAAAAGTAATAAAAAAGTCTATAAAGTTGCATTTGATTTGCAAGGATTTAAAAAGGATTTTTTTTCGTATTTTCTATTTTCCATAATATTTTTTTTTTGTTTTACTTTAAAGAAGGGTAAAATGTAATTATTATTCGTATAACAGTCGAGTATATATACATCCATTTATAGTATATATGTAGTATATATTTAAAGAGAATTATGTACATACGAAGCAGTAGTGACTGTGAGAAATTTACAAATTTAAAACAACAACCATAATAAGGTGAGAAAAAAAAATATTGATTTTTACTTTAATAACTAAAAGTATGAAAAATTATGATTGATAGTTTGTTGCGCGAATATCTACAAATATTATTTATACAAAGATTTACCCTTTACAATTAATATTTTTTTCAAAAATTCTTTATATTTTGTATAATTAATGATCGGAAAATTAATTTCTTTTAATAAGGAAAATTAAACATCATTTTGTTAAATTAATTGCCACTATGACAAATTAGAGATTTTCAAAGTCTTTTTTAAGGTCTTATAACATAAGGGTTGCCATTATTTTAAACAAATTCGTTTGAGTTCTTATTACTTAAGAAAGATAAGAGAATTGTTATTGAAAGTAGTTTTTAATATAATTTCTGTTATACAAGCTAGTGGTTAAAAATTTTAATGCTCAAAGTAACTTCACGTATAGTTTTATTGTAGCAATGTTACGTTCATCTGTATTGAGTTACAAAAATCACATAACTACCCTTTAACTATACCTTAATATGGACGTATAAATCATTTGTTTTGAATTATAAATTAAAAAAAAATTAAGGGATATTTCTTTGAACTCAACACCGACTCAAATAACTACTAAAGTTAGAGCAATAATTATAATGAAATATATATGGGAGCCAAAATTTACTTATTTCTAAAATTAGATTTTAATATTTCTCACATATACACACACACAATAACCGACATACATATCTCACCTAATAAAATCTTTCAATTGATATTAAAATTCCAACTTTTCAAATTTTAAAATGCAAAACAAAATTGTTTATATTAAAAATTTTACAATTAAAATTATTTAAAAATTTATTATTACGATTTATTATGACGTCCTCAATGTATTTATTAAAGACACGTGAAAATTTTCTATTATGCAAAAAAAAAAAAACAGAAGGTGAGTATGCAAACATTTTCTTAAGAAAAACAAAAATTTGAAACTTTTTCATATAAAAAAAAATTTTTCTAAAACAAACTTTTTTACTTTAAATGTGACAAATTTTATGCGCCTTTAATATTTTATTATACGCAATAAGAAGCATGAATAAATTTTATGTAAATAAAAATTAAAATACTGTAAATTTTAAAATAAATAAAAATTGAAAATTACAGTCAAAATATTCTTCGATAACAAAATTTTCATATTAAAGACTCTTATAATGCTTTTCAATATTTTAAATTACAAAACATTCTTAGAAACATGTACACAACTTGTATATATATCCGCATGTTACCTACATATTATGACATAATATCCTTGTATGCAGGTGAATATAACATTATATTTTTTTTGTTATCCTTTAGAACTATAGAAGAAAAAAAGAAGCAATTTTTGCTAGAAACTATAGCAAAAAAATAAAACTTTCCTTTTATTTAATTTCATGTGGTCATAGATTATACAATTCAACTTATATATGTACATTTTTGTATGTATATTTTCGCTATATATATTTAACATTGCATACCATAAAAAAAAAGAATTCTTTTTAACAATTATACAAAAAGAAATCAAGAATTATATTAAGTATATCAGATTTGATATAAGTAAATAAATTGAAAGAGAGTGACCAGTTAGTTGAATGGAAGGGGAATTTGATTGCAAACGAAAAATATAATGACGTAAACATTGGAATTTTTTTTTTATATTTTCTCTTTTGTGGTTATTTAATTGCTTAAAGCGCCATATATTCATCAAAAATCATTAAATTAACACACACACACACAGCAGGAACAATAAATCACGTATATTTATTCATCATCATAACAATCATCATCATTATCACAATCACTATCATTATTATTATCATATTCATATAATATAGTGTGACTTCATCGTTGTATACCATATAATTTTAATAATATGTATAACAGTTATATGTATAGAAATTAAATTTGCAAAAAAATAACTAAATAAAACAAAGAAAATATGTAGATATACGATAATATAAGGAGTACCAAAGTATATATTTAGATATATATTTATACTACTGCAGAAAAACCGTAAAGAAAATTTTAATAATATAGAATATCTCGCTACTGAAATAAAACTGAAGCAAGTCAAAAGTAGGATAATGGTAATATTATTAAATTATCATGAAAATTTACTTTCATAATAGTATTTGCCAATTTTCTTTAACAATTTGGCCATTCTGTTGTTATTTTCATCATTTTAATGAAAACTGTTATATTTTATATTGTTTAAACTCTTTTTAAGAGTACATCATACAAAATGTATAACATGTATTGGAGTAAAATGGGTTTACATTTTAATATCGAAAATAAATAATAAATCTTTGTATTCTAAAGTTGTAGATAAGTTTTTACTATTGTATAACAGTTTGTATAACAGAATTTTTATGCAAAAAAAATGTTCTATATAGAATATTTTTCCTAAAATTTAATAATTTAACACATTATATTTATTATCAATGTACCCACCCGTATCTTAAAACAATACCTATATTTATAAGCAATTTTCTGATGCAACTTATTAAATTTTTAACAATATTCAAAGAGTGGTGAAAAATGAGTTTATTATAAAAATTATGTAAGAATTAAAATAAAATTTCACTATAAATTGAGCTCAATGTGAATTTTGTAGATTGTCAAAATCTTTTAATTAAAAATTTTATAAATATAACAGTTTTGCACTTTAGGTAATAATGTAATATGATATACATATAAAAAGTAAGAGCAACTGAAATCTAAGACGCAAAAAAATTTCGTTTCTTCCTCTTTTTTTCTCAACTAAAACTGTTAAATTAAAAATACTTTTAAGAAAAAAAAAAAAAATTTTTGTCAAAGAAATCAAATTATATTTCAGTACGCGTATACCAATATATATGTATGTATGTAAATATATATGTATAAATCAATTTAAAACATAATCGACAGTAATATTATTACATCATATTAAAAATATAAAAAAAAAAAATAAATTCTGAAATCCTGTTAAATTAATTTCCTTTGTGTTGACCCAACAAAATAATAATATCGAACTAAATGTATAACATATACAAAACAAGACAGTACACATTTAACACATTATAGTGTAAAAAAAAATAGAATATACAATATAAATAATAGATATTCATATATTGTTAAGAGTGTATAACAATTATGTATATGCGTATAACAATTGATTTTTATTTAAACTTTGGCATTGGTTTTTTTTTATACACAATGTATAAAAAAATATATTATACTTATTATTATACATGCATGTACATGTGATTTTTAATATATTGTAAATTTTATTACATTTTATCATTTTATACTCATTTCTAAATATACATACATACATGTATATGTAGTCCATATAACCGTATATCACATATGTATAGATAGTTGTCATGTATTACCTCATCATTTTACCCTGTTGTACTTATTTGAAGTTTTTTCTTTTTTTTTTGTTCTTCTGTATTATTTAATATATTTTCTTTATAATATTTATATACGTATATAAAAAATGTTTCTTATAATAAAGGACAAGAGCAATCATATAACATGTATATACAGAAGATAATGAAAACCCGAAAATATAAATAAAAATCAATAAAACATAAAAGGATTTTAAACAGAAAAAAAATTAAGATTTTAAAGGAAAAAATCGCAAAAAAAGTGAAACTGCATAAAATAAAATCCTGACGCCTCAATATATGCAAATAATGGTAATAATTTTTAATAATAAATTATACAATTCATGAAAAACACTAATTTTCAAACTTCTGTTAAAATTTTATTGAAATCGTTTTAAAATGTAGGAAATGCATTTGGGAGCTTACCAATCAAATTGTTATTTTCAGTCAGGAATGTTTACGATTACTTATGAAAGTACATTAATACGGTATTCCCATACTGTCAGTAATAATTACAAGTAATAATAACAAGAAGAAAAAGGAATTAAAATATAGACAATATACGAGTACATAAAAGAAAATATTAATAATAAATCTACGATATATCTAGAATTTTGTAATTAATTTTAAAAGAAAATTTTGAATATACATTAATTATAATTTCATACATTACAATTTTTAAGATTTTATTATAAAACCGCAAGAAATTACTTATTCGAATTGATTTTTATTAAATTTTTTTTTAAAATGCATATTTCCAGGGGCACGATAATATCTACAGCGTTTGAATGAGTTTGATAATTAAATATACAAACAAATTCATTTCAAACAAATATTTCATACAATTCAATTTACATAATTTTTTTTTTTTTGATAACTTATCACATGTTAGCGTATAACATAATTGGATTTTCTAAAAGAAATCCTTTTATCTAATTTGTTAGCATATATGCAAATATATATATACACATGCATTATACACAAGAATAATTATGCATTGTATTTATTGTAAAAATAACTGTAGAATATAGAATGGGCATAGTTCTAAAGTTAAAAAAAAAAAAAAGTTTTATAAAGGAATGTCGCACCAAAAAAAATTTTTTTTGGCACTAAACTAAATTTCAAAAATAAGGATGAATAAGTGCCAAGAAAAATTTTTATTTTGATTTGCCAAAAAAAAAAAAATTATTTTTTTTCTTCAAAATATTTGAAACGTGCAGACATTTTTATAGATCTACATATAAATTTTTGTTTGTCTATATGTTGAACGCCTTCAGACTTAATTTGACTGAAGTCAATAGCCTTTATTTATAATGCATATTATGAATTAAATTTGAAGTATATATATGCATTAATACAAAAATGTTAGTTAATTTTAATTAATCCAATTGCCTTAATTTCTGATAATAAATTTGTCATCTTAATATCAAATCAACTTTAACCAATGATTAAAGATTATTATAAATAAAATCCTGATGGAATCGGGTTCAATTTAATTTATAAATCAATTTCAAATGTGCTATTGCTTTCAGACTCGGTTTATTGCAAACATTAGACGCAAGTCAAGTGAAATCCTAAATAATTTTATATTTTCTTGAAAAATATTTAATTTTTTAATTAATTGTAATTTAACTACAATAATTAATTGCAAAAACAAAATCAATGTAAATTAATATCAAAAAGTTCATTGTTTAATGGTATATATCTGATAAAACTTACCAAAAATCAAAATGAAAATTTATGATTATAAAAAATTTTGAATATTTTTCCATGTTATTTTTTTAAAAGTCTGTTTATCATTTAATTTGAATTTAATTTAAATTATATTTAACACAATTTTATTTAGACCTTATTAAATGTTTAGAAATTATTGTTTTAGTAGCGAATTTACAAAAAATACTGAAAAAAATTTTTATTATTCTTTAATTTGTTTTAATATAAACTCTTCAAATTTAATTTATTTTAGATAATATACGATAATTGTAATTCTAATTAAAAAATTAAAATTAATTATTTTAATATTCTCTTAATAATATATTCCAAATTTCAAAAATTTCTACAAAAATAATGTCAAAATTAAATTTTTTGAATTTATTCACAAAATTTAATTGAAAATTTTTTATATTATTAAAATTTTATTAATATATGTATGAATATATAAGAATAAATAAATATAAACACATACATGCACACACTGAATTCTTATATGTAATTCTTATTATATATATATATATATATATATATATTACTTTTTTAATTTTTCGAATAAGAGACAAAAATTTTAATGAATTTTATATTTTGTGTTTTTATATCAATTCGAGCTTTTAAAAAAATTATGAAATTTTTAACTTCTCATTTATTAACTTCTCATCATAATCAATTTTATTCAATAAATTATAATTATATATGTTATATTATATATCATATATGTACATATATCATATATTTTATAAAAATATAAATTTTTCTTATATTTTTAACAGATACCTATTATTCTTTGTTTTTGTTTTTGATTTTAATGTCAAATATTTCTATGGTATTCTTTTGGTATAAAAAACACTACTGTTATTTTTAAAGAGAGAAAATAATTAAAATTTTAAATTTTTTTATTAAAAATTTTTCAAATTTCCATTACTACTTATATTAATCAATTATTAATTCAGTATTTAACTTAAGAAAAATTAATTTGTTATTAATTTCTTCTGAAAAAAATAATTTTTTTTTTAATTTCAATTACAAATTCAGATTTTTAATTTGATGAAAAAAATTTTTCTTTAATAAAATATTTTTCGTATATGTTTATTTTTTTTTTAATTTTATATATACAACAACTTAATTATTTTTATTAAATATTTATGTATACATTGTATATAAAAAATATATGACACAATAATATTAAGAATAATAATAAAGCAGTAAAAAATTTAAATATAAAAAATTTTCAAAATTTTCTTAAATATACTGAAGAAAAATTTTTTTTTTTAAATACGAGTATCCTTAAGGAATATACTATTATATATATAATATTATTGTTTATATAAAATATATATTCAGTACAAATTACACTACAAATATATTCATAATTTTTTATATGATTTTTGCTATCAAAAAATTAATATAACAAATAAAAAAAAATATTTTTTGATTATTAATTTTTTTCTCTCTCTCTCTCTCTCTTTGGTTTTTGCGGAGCGGGGGAAGTTTTTTTTTTATTTAGGACGCAAAACGATAATGATTACAAAAAATTTTTTTGTAGGTACTCGTATAGAGTAAGAATGGAAAATATGATAATTAATAATTTTAAAAAAATTTCCGATTTTCAATTTAAAATTTCGAATTAAATTTTTCTTCTTGAAAAAAATACACAAATAATGCTTTTTAATTTAAAAATAATTATAATTTTATATTATATTTTATATAAATCTAGAATTTTAACACATATTAAATAATATTAATTTCTACATAATAAATAATATACAAGTATATTATAAAGGAATATATAAATGTGAAATATACACACATATATATATAGAAATATGAAAATTGCTGTTAGATATTATTTTTTTCGTTTTATTAAAAAATTGTTTTTTTTTTTTTATTATACACGCATTATATAATGTATTATTATGTATAACACTTTAAATGGAAACTAGTAACTAAAATTCAAGGATACATGATTCTATATTTTATATATATACATATATATATATACATATATATGTTCACTTTCTTGCAATTAACCCAATTTCTCCCCCACAATGAAAAAAAAAAAAAAAATTAAGAAAGACAATTTGAAAAAAAAAAATTTTTTTATTTTCAATTTTTTTTATATAAAATAATTTTTAATGAAATTTAATATTAAATAAAAAAAAAATTTAATTAAAATCCAAATTTGAATTAATTACTTTTCTTTTCTTTTTTTTGTTTTTCTCAAAAATTTTGCACACACAATTTTCCACACAAGGGCTAAAAATTATTAAAATTTCTCTTTAATAAAAAAATTTAGAACTCATTAATTTCTTTTCTTCTTTTTATTATATAAAATTTTTTAATTAAAAATAAAGTTTTTTTTTTTTTTTTCAATATTTTTGCTTTTCAAATTAATTTATAAATATTTTTTTTATTTTATTAAATTTCAATTCATTTTTTATTTACGTTTGAATACGTTCAAGGATGTGATGAAACTGATTTCTCTTTTAATATCCAAAATAATAATTTGATAATCAAAAACAAAAAAAAAAATTCCTTTTTCCCTTATTTTTATTTCTTTATATTTTCTGTTATTGTTGTTTTGGTTTTACAAATTCAAAATAATGTCCTACTCCTATGCCATAATAATATGAAAGCAAAAAAAAAACAAAAATAATATTTTTTTCTCTTTGCTTGATTTTTGGCTCTCTCTCTCTCTCTCTCTCTCTCTCTCTCTCTCTCTCTGTTTCCCGCTCATACACACATATAATACATAATTTTTTTTTTATATAATTTTTAAAATACATTCTCAATAAAAAATTTATTATATTATTATAATATATAAATTTGTATCAATACATATACACATAATATATAATTTGCATATTAAATATATATAAATGTTATACACATATGTTACAGTAAAATCTTATTATAAATTTGTTTTTAATTAAGGATAACAGATTAAAAGAGAATATAATTAAAAGAATCCCACGAAAAAATTTTTGCGACACGTTTAACTGCGTTCTTAACATAGTTACGTCCAGTTGCCGACAGGGCAGAAAATCGTTAGTTAGGACAATGATTATCTGTTAACTATGTCAGGATATTGGGGATGATAGGGACTATTGAACATGTTTTCTGTAGCTGACTGTCTCTAATGTGGAAGAGGAAACGCTTCTTGGGAGCCATCTTTTACAGTAGTTTGGTAATTTGAAGGAGGTTGATTGGCATAGATAGATGGTTTGAGCGTTCTTATAAACATTAGTGACATAAGAAATATTTCGACGAAGCAATTTGCGGTTGAAAAAGTTTTACTATGTCCGATATCATCTGTATAATAATAATCATCTGTATAACAATAATAAATACATAACTGTACTTGTATGAATTTACACTTATGTATATGTGATATCATTTTTTTTATATAAATGAAAATTTCGTATATATAGACAATAAACATAAATATTTTATATACTTTATATACACACGTATATTCTATGAATAAGAAATGTTAAAGTCAATAAATATTTATATTAAAAAGAAAGTAACTAAAGTGGGAGGGGGGGTATAAGAAGACGGAGTTTTGTCTATTATTTTTTTTTTTCACATTTATTTAATATTTAAAGAAAAAAATATTGTGTACAAATTAATATGATAAAAATTATTTATAAATATTTAAAATAGAATTAAATATTATTAATAACGTTATATTTTCGAATTGAAGAAAAGCGGCAACACTTGTCATATATTTTTCTATTTTTCTATATCATAATACATAATAATAAATTATATAGTAAGAAATATAATAATAATTATATAAAATGATTATTCTATGACATTTTACTATAATTTAAATTTATTTTAATGAATACATGTGCATATATATACATATTTATTAATAAAGAGTATAATTATTAATAATCATAATTTCTCTATAAATAAATTATATTTATTTATATAATATTTTATATAATAATTTTAACATAAATGTTATATACATACTTATAAAATTTTAATAAATACTAATTGTTATTGTTATACAAAAATGAGTCTAAAAGAAAAGCTCCTATATAATTAATTGAGAGTTATGTTGAGTCTAACGTACATATTTATTTTTTGGGAGAAAATCTATTTTTTATAAAATTGTTAAATTTTGTTATAATTGGAAAATTTTACTGTTTATGTGTATTTAAAAAAATTTGTTTATGTTTTATATAATAGTTTTATTAAGTTTTATATATTTTCATTATAAGAATATATAAGTATGTATGTAAATTTTTTAAAATATGTATTTTAGTTTTCTATGATAATTTCAAGGATAAAATGCTAATTTCATTGTTTTTCTTTTATTTCCTTTTTAGGGTTTTTGTGTTCTTTTTTAATTGATATTTTTAGAATTTTCCCAAAGGTGCTCTAAAATTTTAATTAAATAAAAAAAATATAATAAATTAGAATTACTTGGACATTATAAAAAAAAACCAAAGGTGATTAAATATAAGCATAAGTAAATAATTATAAAATTTGAAAAAATACTATAGGTAATTAACATGATCGCGTAATTACGTATATGAAAATTTCAAATAAATTCTGACAAATTCAAATTGTTACCAAATTTAAAGCTAATACCTGTTCTGAATTCGTAAAATTTTAATTAGGTTTTTTATATAGTCTAAATTATTGAAAACTCCATAATAGTTACACCACAAACATTTTGGAAATAATTTAGACAGGGGCCTTACTATGAAAATCGGTTTTCGATTTGTAACTTTTAATAAAGTAAAAGAATAAAAGGGTTAAATTTATTTTTTTTTTATTTTAAAACTTTTACAACAAAATTTCCTTTCTATATTTATAATTTTCTTTATAAGAATTGAGTTATAGAATGTTAAGGAAACTATTTTGTAATTAATTATTCTTTTTTTAATTATTCTTTTACCTATAATAATAAAATATGCGTATTTACTAAATTTTGTAAAACATGCAGATTTTCCACATAATATGTAATTGTACATAATATGCATATAAACATAACATAACTGTGTATACGAACAATAACTTTTTCGTAAAGCACTGGTAAGAAAATTAAAAGTGTTTCATTCTTTTGTCTTCATTTTCGTATAAAAAAATTTCATTTTTGACACTTTAACCAAAGTACATTAATGAATAAAAGTAAATGACAAAAAAAAACCAAAAAAAAAAAATCTCTATCTAAAGTCAAAATGACATTCAATACGTCCCTGCGCACAATTTTTATTTTATCTTCTGTTTACTTTTTTGTGTGTACGAGTGTGTTTTGTAAAAAAAAGCGATTTATAAAAGTATTCTCTATGTCTTTAAATGCCAATGGGTGAAATATAAAAAAATTTCCAACAATTGCAATAACAACAACAACAACCACAATAATATAACAACAATATCACAAACAAAAACAAAATTTTCGAACAAGAGCAACTTTATCTCTATTTGGTTTTTATTCATTAAAAATAAAATAAAAAACAAAATGAAAATTATGAAAAAAACAAGTGAAAATTTTTTTTTTCATTTTTTATTTTTTTTTTTGCCCATTAACCAAATAATAGGCATGGCATACAACAAAATGCTCACAACACTCATACTATACATTCACATATATTATATATTTTTGCAAATATAAATTGTAAACATGTAAAAATGCCTACATTTTAAACATAATATGTTAATGTTTGTATGTATGTATAGAATTATTATAGCATACACAAACTTTGGAATAAAATTCAAAAACATAAGCCTGAAAAATTATCCTTTCAATATTTTCAAGTGTAAAATAAAAAAAAAAAAAAAAAAAAGAGTAAAAAATATAAACTTAAAGGCAATAAAAACTGAAGTTAAATTTCTCATGTACGTATGTGAATGTGCCTAAATATATTGTACATGTGTATATGGAAGAAAAGAAACTCTCAAAAAATATATAAGGTGTCATTATCATATAAAAAATACTTATATTTTTTTTGAATATACATAAATATTTGTACATAAATGCCTATATAATCATGTAATATACACACAAAACATACAGTATATAAACAATAAACAATATACACATTATTATTCAAAATAGAAAAGGTGACCATATTGCCGGAGCTCTGTAATGCTAAACAGCCAAGAACAAAAAAAAATAATGTTATATATAATAATTATGTTATACATATGTATAATATTATAATGACACATTTATAAAAAAAAGGTAATTATACTATATAAAGAAAGAGTATTCAATTACTAATTTTACTTCTAAAATTTAGTACCATTTTAGTATTAATAAAGTAACATTTTAACAATTCAACTGTCATAAAAAGTTTCTAGAATTTCATATACATAGTACTAAATGTAAATACTAGAAGAAATAAATTTAGTACTATTATTTAGTTATGTATGTATTGATAGGTCAATTAATCGGTTTAAGTATTGTATTAATTTTAAGTACTAAATTTTGATAAGCTTTATATCTTATAATGATAGATTTGTAAATTTTTAGATTTGTACAACCGGAGTAACGGTACACCGCGACTGCGTGTAAGGGTATATTATGTCGCACATTCTGAAAGAGAAACATACACGCTTCAAATCCACCCAGCTAATAAAACCAAGTACCTTGTTATATTCGGAACAACGCAACTCCATAACTGCCATAGTTGTCAAAAGAAAGTTTTCTACTAACGAGAACATCACATTCCCCCTGAAGTTGCCCACAGAATCTGCAAGTAACTTACTAGACATAAATCTAACGTCTATTTTAATATTTTTATAGAAATAAAATATTTTTATAAAAAAAAAATAATTTAAAAATTTAAATCTTTAATATTTTGACACTTTTGCATTTTTTAATTACTTTTAGTAACCTCACTTTTTATATTTTATTAAAAAAAAAATTTTTTATTTCAATTTACATTTACCATACAATTGTTGTTGTTATATGAATGCATAAATTAAAAAAGAATTATTATTGAAATGTCAAAAATAAAACCAAATACAAAATAAAAACAACGTGTGATGAGCAAAGAAAACAAAAAAAAAATGAAAATTTTTATACCACCAAAAATTGCATAATAATGAAAACGTGCATAAAATGCTTTTTACCATTCTCTTCTTCTATCTCTCATACGCTTTTTCCTTCATTCTTTTTCCCACTCTGCTTTCATTCTTCTCTTTCTGTAAAATCACTTACTTTCTATTTTCTTCTTTCTCTCTTTTTCTCTTTATCTATATTTATTTTATTGTCTTTGTTTTCATATTTTTGCTTTCTCTCATTCTTCGTTTTAAAAGTGTTTTCATTTTTTTTCACCCTTCTTGTTATCCTTTTTTAACAAGCAATACAAAAACAACAAACAAAATGAAGTTTGAATAAAGGAAAGAAAAATGAAGTAACAAACACTATTATTTTAGAAAATCAGAATAAAAATGAAAAAAACAAATTAGAATTTCATAAACTATACGCATAACAGTATTAAAATCAACAACAACAATTGTGTATAACTGTACATTAAGTTTTCTGTTTATACACAATAATTTTACATATAAACATTTTTTTTGTATTCAAGATTCACGGTCGTTTGTACGCGCTCGACCTCTTTATTTTTCTCTTTTATTCTTTAATTCTACATACCATAAAAATGTTTTTTTTTTTTATTCATTTTCATTGTTATTTTTATTTTTCCCTCTACTACTCATAATACCGTTATTCTTTAATAATAATAATGTATTTACCTTTATTTACTTACATGCGTGTGTGTGTGTGTGCATTAATGTGTATACGCATACGCATACAATAATGCGACGGTGTTGTGTTTTAATTTTCTCTTCTTTTTTTTTTACCTCTTTAACTGTTAAGGAACTCGTAGTTTTGTTTTTACTCTTTATTTTTTCTTTAAATAATTTTACTCTTGTAAACTAAGAAAACTACGAAAGTATGATTTCAATTTTTTTTTTCTTTACTCTTATTGTTATAATGAATCGCTCGCTTGTAATTCTTTTGTATTTTGAAATTATGTAGGTTTGTAGATTTTCTATACACTTGTAATAAGTATATGTAACATATATTATTACTTGCAATAATATTATAGCTCGTAAGTCGCATAAATATAGGGAAATAATAACAAACGATGCGTGCTAAATTTCATGTTTACTCTTCAATCACAGAAAACTAAAAAAAAAAAACAATTATGAAAATAAAAGGAAGCAAAAATTATTGCCCCCGGCTCTTTTACTTTTATACTTTACATACATTAATATTAACAAAATATAGTGGCGGGTAGAGCTATGAACTTATGATTGCTTTTTTGATTGCTCTAGAAAAAAAAAATACAGTAGCAAATTATAAAAGTGGAAACAAAAAATTTTAAACAAAGGAATAAGAAAGTGTTTTTATTTTTCTTTTAAGGAAATAACGTATTTATTGTGAGTAATACAAGAGGGTAATTGAATTTTTTACATTTTTTGTTTTTACGTTGATTTTAGTGTTGATTATATATGCAATTAAGTAACGTATATTATTAACGTTGATTTTACAAGACGCAATTATTGTTTAAAGCAATAATAAAATGTTCATTTTAAGAAAAGTTCAAAGGATTCTTTGGCAAATGTTGTTATTGGTTAGGTGAATAATAATTTGCCAAAGTAAAAATTGATAGCAAGTGTAAACAATATATAATTTCATTATAAAGAATGAAATATCGAGATTCAATTAATATATGAAGTGACTGAGTATTACATTAAATAATAAAGAAACTCTATGGTATTTCCATTAAATGCAATTATTTCTTAAGAGTTCCATAATAACTACGAGTACATATATAAGGTCTATAACATTAATTCAGATTTTAGTTTCTATGCTCAATTCAGTGACTTTACGTATATCTATAAGCTATGTAATCGAATTTCAAAGAAATCGTATTGAAATGTAATTGTTGAGTTATTGGAGATTACCTTTACTTCCCCTCCATTTAAAATTTCTATTAAAAATAATTTTGTTCTTAGATTTTGGATTTACCATATTATATTGTCTTGAATTTTCAAATTTTCACATATTTTAGTAGGTAAAATACTAAAATATTCGAAACATACCTCCAAACAAATATTTTCTAAATACTTTTTAATATTATGAAAAGGACTATAATTTAAAAAAAAAAATTAAACTAGAACACAATTTTTTTTATAATTGGAAAATTAATTTTACAGGAAAAAAATATTTAAATATATGTATGTATGTATACAATTGATGACACCGATGTAAAAAAATGTTTGAAAAAGGGTGTGAAAAAACTTTTAAGTAAGATAACATGCGACATAATTTAAAAAGTTTACAGGCGCCCCCATTAAAATTTTTGATAATTTTCATAATAATTTTTTTTCTCTCTTAATCTTTTTTGTCCAATTTTTCCTCATTCGCAAAAAAGCATGTCAAATTAATATTATATTGCAAATATATAACAGTTATATGTGGAATGACTCTCCTACAAAACTTTCTTAAAAAATTCTCGACATACAAGCATACGTACATCCATAACATGCGGGTGAACTACTAAAAAAAAAAAAAAAATAGAAAAGAAAAACTGTTCTTCCTCAAAATGATTTAATCAATAAAAATGACAAGAAAAAGAAATGAATAAAGATTATTAAATAGTGGAAAAAAGAAAATTCATTTTCATTTTCATTTGCTTTTTTTGTTGTAAAGAACAAGGAATTGACTGACATACTAAACTATTTTTAAAGGAACATGAAAATGGTGTCTAAAAGAAGATAGATTAATAATTTTTTTTTTTTTTTTGTATAAGAATTTTTAAAATTTTTATATTTGATTTCTTATGCATATACAGGGTGGTCAAGTTCAATTGGTAAAATGATATGGATAGCATTATTATTGTTGTTATATAGCACTATTTTAATCGAGTTCTTATGAGAAATTGTAAGAGTCATTACTTTGCGTAAAATTGACATTTAAATTGAAAAAATTTAATGAAATAATAGTTTGGATGAGGGGAACAGTATTCTTTAGTGATTTAAAAGGACTGTGGAACAATTTGCTTTGTGAATCAACTGAAGTTCTTGAAAAAGTTCAACTTGTTTCAGTTGCTTCATTTTTTCAAGTTTCAAATCCCGAAAATAATTTTTTATGAAAATAATCAAAATTTAACTTTAGAATTGTCGATAATTCTTCTCTTTGGTTTATAGTAATGGGAGATCCTGGCTAATATAAATTTCACTGCCAGTGAAGCACTGCCAGTTTTCAAAATATTTTAAAATTCTATGAAATTTTAGATCCTTCCAAATTTCGTCAAATTTTTTAAAGTTATTTGTATTTCAAAAATTAAAGTAAAAATTGAAATTTTGTCTGTTCGGAAAATCCATTTTTACAGCTAAAAACAGCCATTCAAAACTATACAATTTTTATTTGGCGACTGTTTTTAAATACCTATGTATAAGTGAATTAATTCATAAAACAAAAATGTCAACTCCATTAGAACTCAAATATAACACCAACCATTATTATATATGTATATGTATATGTAATATGATTTCTGTTTTAAAAAATTTCTAAATATTTAAAATATAAATTATAAATTTATACTTTCGTTATTGCATACACACGCTTCCATACACATAGAAGTACTTATTAATAGTATGACTAGAAAAAACATTACTTTTTTAAGTACTGTCATGAAAAACTACTTTTATAACATCAAGGTTAACATATTATACATATTATTATTGCACATACACTTTACATATATACATGCAAGTAAATAAAATGTTAACAATTTATAATTCACAAATACAAAAACAAATATAGAAAAATAACAGAAATATTTTTCTATGTATGTAAACATGTATATATATATTTACGTATACAATTTTATCTATTTACATTTGCATAATAATCACATACTTGATTTGCTTCATTCATAATGGTGTTCCTTATTATATTCTGAATTACAAATTCATTCAGAATTTGCGTTTTTGTTTTTTTTTTTTTTTTTTTGTTCAAAATCATCAAATATTTTACATTGAGCTCTTATTTTTGATATATAGGGAAGGCAAATAATATGTAATAATGGTCTTATGTTTTAAGAATTGAAGTTATAAAAACAAAAAGAAAGAAAAGAAAAGCAAAAATTTTATTTTTAGAAAATTCAAAATAGAGAAATAATATTTTTGTTATTTTTATGTGTTCATTCAACATCTATGTGTATGTGCATATATTATGCATATACTTAAGAAAATAGAAACGAAAATTTCTGTTAGGATTAAAATTTTACAAAAATTATGAGCATATTCAAACATATGCAAAACTCTTAGGAGGGTATTTAGACTTATGACGAACGATATTTTGAATAAAGCTCATACACAGTAAATATCACGATATTTAGTCACAGGGAATTAAAAAGTATACCTATAGGTGTCATTGTAAGCTACCGCAATATTTTTAAGAAGTTTTCAATGAAAATTTTCAAAGAAATTGATGTTTTAAATAAAAATACACAGCTGTCTAGAACATGTTTTTGAAAATGAAGAATAAATTGTAAAATTAGTTACACTTGTTAAAATATCATATGACTTTTTATCTTATAATTTTAATTTATTGAATTAATTTCAGAATTGAACAAAAACTGTGAGCTGTATTTCAATTATACTTGTAAAAAGCACTTATTTAAAACTTTACAGCCCAAGGAAAGTCACAAAACAAATAAGATTTTATTAATTACGAAACTTTTGATTTTTTGAGGTAACCGTATAATTTAAAAAATAGATTTTTGCAATTTGATTTGTCATTCCATGTTACCATGATGTCTAGTCATGCCGATGTCTCGTTATGCTGCCATACTGTGTGTTTTCAAAACAATATCACTTATACGAATCGAAATATATGATTTTGTTTAAAATATATTTGTAGCGACTGTATATCAAAGCGTATTTTAGACAATATTTGTACATTAAACCTAGATGAAAGATTATTAAATACGTATTTTAAAAAAAAGCGGAATCAATTTGTTCTAAAAAATTAAATTATAAAAGAAAAAATGAAATTTCCTATTTTGAAGACAAACTACACGCACTTGATTATAAAATATGGAAGTTTAAAAGATTTTAATAATAATTTCTCTTTGATTCTAAATTTTATTTAAATTTAATATGATTTTGATACTTTTACATATAATATCAATTACGTTGTTTTTGCATTCGCTATTTCGTATTAAAATGATGTAAATGATGTCTGATGACGAATAAAAAAATTTACTGCGTCACATATAACACATTAATAACAATATTATATGAATGAATTAAATTTTTAAGTGTTATATAAAATTATATGAAATCAAATTTCTCTTACTCTCTCGCATATAAAATACTAGTAACTTATTTAAAAAAATGTTTTGACTACAAATTAATTTATGTGTAGTAATTTGAGAGATATTGAAGCATATTATAAGAGAATAGAAGAATTAAGTATGCCCATTGTGTTGCTGTTATATTTGGGTATATATCTTGCTTGGAAGAATTTCATTATATTTCATTAAAAAATTAGATTTCATTTGAAATTCCTTCACTGATAAAAATACCAATTTGTCATTTGAAATTTCTTCCTTGGGCATTTTGCTTGAAGAATCTTTTCTAACGGAGTAGAAAGGGGACAAGAGTCTATTAAAACATTTTTCGAAATTATTTTGATGACTTTGGTTGTGAACTGAACGTGATATATATGTATGAACGTGATATATATGTGTATATATATATATATATATGTATGTATACATGTAGATAATGATTTATATAAATGAATGTACATTGCGCTTTTCGAAATTCAATCCTCATTTAATTTTTGAAAATATTTAAAAAAAATATTTTAGTTATTTTTCCAGCCTATAATTATGCAATAATACCATATATAAATCCAGGCAAATATTATGTATTATTATGTAATGATTAAATGGATTAACTATGTACAAATATGTGATACGACAAATACATAAATATTAATGCTTTTGACATTATTTTAATTAAATCTAAATTAAATTTTAAAATCAATTTTCAATATTAAATTGATTTTAAAGTTTCTCTTTAAAATATTTATAAAAAAAAATTTTATTTTATACATACATACATACATAACTATTATATACAAAAATATCTTTGATTTTATTTTTAATTCCCGCAATAAATATAGAAAATTTTATTTTAATTACTAAATTTATTAATAGATCTATCTATACTAATAAATTGCAGACATTTTTAAATTTTTGTATATATACATGTACATATATGTATGTATATGAATTTGAAAATGAAACTATAATTGGAATCCTTGTTCTTTTTAAAATTGCATAAATGGTGATAATGACGACGATGATTATGATTATGATTATACTGATGATGATGATGATGATGCATATAACACTTATTATTTAAGAATGAATATTTATAATAGGTTTAAAATTAGAAATATTTATAAAAAAAAAAATCTAATTCTATTTTAGAAAAAATCTATTATCAATGACAGTGAAAAGAAAAAACAAAGAAACACAAAAAATTTGTGAAAAGAAGTTATTGAAAACGGTAAAAGACAAGAAAAGGAATTCTTTAAATAAACTATATTCTTATATACAAACTTATCTATACTTATACTTATATACACAAAATATTATTTTCTAATAACAAAAAAATCATAAAATATTAATGAATGAAAAATATGGCCAAACAAAAGAATAAAAAATTCTATAATTATGTACATATAGGCAAGTGTACATGATATAGAAAAAAATTATAAATATACCAATAATATAATAGTTCTCTAATACAACTAAAACTCTATATATACCAAAGATATATATACTATATAAAGAAATATAAAATATTATTCAAGGATTTCTCGTAACATAATACCATTATTAATATAAATATTATTAGATTATTATAAATTTATGATTATTACATAAAATATTTGCATATATATTATATTATATGCAATATATACATAATATACTAGTATATATATATATAATTTAAATATTATACAATATTATTATATTATGAGTGAAATGTTTAAAAATAGAAATTTATAATTGATAGAAAATGGAATATAAATTTTCCCTCTTATAAATTTTCAATTTTCTATATTAGGAAATGTTATTGTAATCTTAGGGTATTTGATAATATCGAAAATTTTAATAATTAATTCAATGCCATAACAATAATAATAATAGCAGTCCCTTGACATACAATTATTTGTGTACCGAATTTTCGGATAAAATTATATACACCAGCAAATGAAACATATAATTTTGGAGATTTCAATACGAGGAAATGACCGAATGAATTCCGAAAATTTTATATTATGTGAATTCAAAACCGATTCAGAACGGAAAGTGTTTATATTATGAGAAATTCCCAAATTTTTTTGAAGGAAAGGCTCTCTCCGAACAACAACTCCGAAATCTACTTATAATAGCAATAAATATTTAAAATTTCTTCCAAAAATGTTTTATCGGAATATTTTTATAGTTATGGTATACATAATTTCGAAATTAGTATTGAATTAATTAAAAAACCTTGAAAAAAAAATTAAATTATTTTATTTAGAGACTAGCTTTTTTAGTTAATTAAAGACTAACATCGAAATTTTCACCAAATACCCTATACCACAAATTTTGTGTTATTGATTTTGTAAAAGCAAACTTTATTATATTAATATATGTACATACCATATCGGGTGATATTTTTATAAATAGTTTAAGTAAACAAATCAGTCGACGCAAATTAGAAAAGGTATCGCCTTATATAATCTTGTTGAAATCACAAATTTCCTACTCAGACTTCATTCAATTTAAGAACGAAAAACTCAGCTACAATCAACTTGCAGCGATATTTATTCACGGTAATGGTCTCACCAACTGGTCAAGAAAACTAAGATATTATCACCACCAAGACTGTTCTATTTGAGATTATATTATTCGATTTATTATTTTGATGTAAATCTTGTTATTCTTAAATGATAAAAACACCGAATAAAATGAATATTACAATTTACCTCAGTGAGAAAATTAGACTTCTGGAAAAAAAACACCCTTTATTGTATGTTGTATAATAATATAAGAATAAAAAGTAACAATAAATAAAATTTTCATATTAACATAATATATAGAAACTTCAGTAATTTGTGAATTAAAAACAAAAAATAAAAAGAAATTGTGAAGAAAATTATAGGGTACTATAAAACAAGCTCGTATTGGCATTAATGTAGTTAATATTATGCAAGTTTTAGTCATCTTCATTTTGAGTTGTTTGTCCGTAAAAGAAATTTGTTTCGCATAATTAATATTCTATTAAAAATTAATAAAGTCAATTATTTTCAGAAATATTAACTTAAATACTGATTCGGTTTTGATATTTGTTCAAACTGTTTGAACAAATATCAAAACTCATAACTGATACAAGACCGCCTTTATACATATATCTTTAATTTGCCTAGAACCTAGAAATGAAAAAATTGTATTACAATTGAATTATTAAATCTTACATACATTTCAAACTATTGTAAATTAATTTGCGAACGTAAGTAGAAAAGAGAAGAAAATTTTCATTAATATTTTATTATAATATTGTAAATAGAAAATATGTGAATGAAATATTAAGTCATCGGCCATCTTACACCTTAATACAAAAGAAAATATTGCTAATTATAAATAGCACATTAATAATAACAATAAATTTGTACATTTGTGTATTCGATTGTAACTTTTAATATTTGATTAAGAATCCTAAATTTAATTTCATTAATATAAATATATGAATGAAAAAGAGTCATTCGATTGTCCTTGTATGGAATTCAGCTTGGCTACATTTCTGCTATAAAGTTATTCATTAATTTTAATTTTACAAAATAAAGGTGCTCTTAATTCAAATAGAAGATTTTGGAGGCGTATAGTCTCTGATTTCAAAATCAAATACTACTCTATATACATTTAGGTATTAACTCTCCTCTATACCCACCCTTCCATCTATATCTCCATCATTATTCAATTCATTCAACTTTCTATGAAATGAGATGAGTCATTTGAATTGTACCAATGGTATTATTAATTTTTAACTCCTTTTTTAAATTTATTGACTAAAAGTAAATAAATTATAACTTTTACATAAATTTTAATATTATGCGGTTGAGCTAAAAAAAAAAAAAAAAACAAAAATTATTACTTTTTATTCCAGTAGAAAGTGTCAATTTCTTTTACAGTAGCAGGCACATTAATATCAACAAAAAATTTTTATTAAATTGCAATATACAACACTTGCATATTAAATACGTGGTGTTTGTGTCATAACATACACGAATACAAATAAATAAAATTATGAATAAGTACAAACCAGTCATCTGTGGTGGACCACCTCTAGATACATATATATAATATCTTAATAACAATAATTTTATGTGATTTAATTTTTTATCTTTTTTTAATGGTATGAGAATATTGTCTGCAACATTTTAATATAATTAATTTTCATCATAATATTTTGTAAAATTACACAACAACATAATTACATACAATTTAATATTCGTTGACATAGCATATATAAGAGGCTATGGAATAATTTTATGACGAGTGTTAAGTACCAAACATATGCAAAATATTTGAATATAAAATATGTAAACAATAATATGCAATCACTTACATCAATCATGCGTATATTAAGAGAGTTAGGAAGTAAAATTAAATTATCATATTGTAGACCGTTCATTGTAGGTTCATCATAAATTGGTAGTCAATAATTAAACTCTTATACAGATATAGGTACATGTTTATATTTGTATAAAATGCAAATATCTCAATATTTTATTGGTTTCATGCAAAAATAAAAAATCACTCCCAAAGTACAGTTAATTCTATATTATTCTGATTTTTTGTTATTTTATGATTATTTTATTGATTTTTTGTTCTGATTATGATTGATAGACTATTCTTGTATATGAATTTATCTAGTTACTAGTAATTTTATTATTTATTACATCCCCACACAATTTAGAACCCAATTTATTTGCATAATGGATTTTAATTGAATGAAAGAGTTTTAAGTAATAAATTTTAATTTTTTTTCTTTTCATTTATGTTAAAGTTAACAGACATTGTAATATTGAATTTGTAAATTTTGTAAATAATTGTGTTACAAAGAAATTGATTGATAGTTGAAAAAGTTGAAAATTTATTGCATCCTTCTAGGAGTATTTAATAATTCATTCTTATATTTTTAAATATCTTATAAGTCATTACAATTTTATAATGCCTACCTTGGACGGCATTGGCAGGTTTAAAATATTCAGAAATGTTTAAATTGTTCTAAATTTTCTACAAAATTTTGCATTTTGATAGGACAGAATTTTGACAAGTTTTGCGTTTCACAGGTCTTTGGTCTTTTCCATACTAAAAATTTTAGATGATACCTTAATTTGGCGTTTTCTTCCGGCAATAGTAGGTTCTCACATGGGTCTGATAGATTTTACTGTATTCCGATAATTTAATGACCATAATTAATTGCTGTGAAAAAATGAGTCATCCAGTTTAGTGAATTCAACATCAACATGTATTAGATGGAGCTGTATTACATGAGATAAATGACGCTTTGATGACGTTATAAAATATTAATAAAATTTTTTAAACATGCACCCCCTATTTCTATTTTTCTTATAAAAAAAAAAATATTCTTAACACGTATAAAACTTAAATTTGAATAATAATTTAAGATTTTTGTAATTGTAAAATTTATATACATGTAGGTATGTATGTACTTATATTCATTATTTAAATATACATTCATTTCAAGACACCCTTGTGATATATATTATAATATATTGTATATATACAATATTTGACTTTCTATATCAAGAAATGTTTCCATATAATTTGCATAATTTTATTAAAATGTTAAAATTATACAGTTTCGAATCAATTTTATCCATATATATATACATATATATATATATATATATATATATATATATATATATATATATATATATATATATATATATATATATACAAGAAGATAATCCAATATATATGTATATATATATATACAAATATATATACTTATACTGATGTACATGCAATATATGAATTATGTACATGGAAAATTATCTCTATGTAAACAGGTATTCAGGAAAATTAAAAAAATATATGTACATGTATGTATGGATATGTATTGAATATATGGAAGTTCGGACAACTTTTTGTACCTGTATAAGTCTTTATATCTTGTATTAAATTTTAATCAAGGATTTTCTATAAATAATGTATAAAAGTTTTTCTGTTGGGATTTGTACCACATATACAAATATCAACCATTATGTTAGTTTAGTTAAGGGACTCTCGCCTTTTATGCGAGGCCTTATGCTATGTTAATAAAAAACAAAACATAAACTCATCGGTGACCCTAACACCTTATTCGGCGAAAGTTAAAATTTCTCGAGCAACTATCAAAACCATTTAACTTTTTTGACGAACGCCGGGAGCTGAATCTTTGTTTTTTTACGTCCGACAAGTCAAATCTAATTAATTTTGTTGAACGTTATTTGCAAAATCAGAAGACCTTCTTCAGTTGTTCGCGTTCTAAGATGTTTTTGTAACAAATTTTGCTTTCTAAATTGCATAAAATTTCTCTAAGAAATTTTTTGCCCTCAATTTTTGAATATGCATTGTAATACAGAAATTTATCGAATTGCTGGAACAAATTTTAATACTGCAAAATTTTAACTAAGTATAAGTATATGCAATGGCAATAAAGTATTGCATTTGTTGTAACCTCATATATATATATATATATATATATACAAGAAGATAATCCAATATATATGTATATATATATATACAAATATATATACTTATACTGATGTACATGCAATATATGAATTATGTACATTATTTTGTACTTAAAATGTGTGTACATACAAATGTACATATTGTACATGAATTTACAATTATGCATTCATTCTTATATAATATAATGTATGAATATATGTATGCATGTGTGTATATGGATTTGTATTTTTCCCTTTTATAAATTCATTTTTCATAATTTTATCTAAGTATAATGTTTATTTAACACTAATAATATATCATTTTTTAAATATATATATTCGAATATACATATGTAAATAATGTAAAATGTAATATTATATTTACATATGTAATTACATATAAGTATGTATGTATGCAGCATAAAATAGAAACGTTTGTGCACTTGTCAACTTTTATATGCTTGGCGCTTATGAGAAACATTCATCATAATCTATTAAATATACATACTCACATACATACTTATATACATATATATGTACATTAAAAAATAATTGAAAATGTTAAAATACAAAAAAAAAAAATTTTTTAACACTAATACTATTACATTAAAAATTCATTGAATTAAAAAATAAAAAAAAATGTTAAAGAGCAAAACAAAAGCACTTAAACAAAATTAAATTTTTTTTTTGTAATAAAAAAAAAAAAACAAAAGATTTTTTGTGTACATTGTGTGCCTTATGCACACGTGGAAAACGCAAGAAAACAGTAACAAAACAGTTACAAAAAAAAAAACATACCCCTGTGATAACGTCATCAATTTTTGAAAACAGTGTTACCACATTATTATTACAACATAAAGGAGCAAGGAGTATACCATTTAAGTTTTTAAATTTTCTTTTAAAACTATACTCACAATTCTAGAAAATTTTCCATATACATACATGCAAATAATCTGATATATTTACACACACATAGTGCAATATGGCTATATACATTTATATATGTATAATTTAATATTATATTCCTTTACACTATTTCAAGTAAATCAGGATATAATTACATATACATATGTACATGCAAATAATCTGATATACATATTTACACACACATATGAATAGCTACATTCATTTATATATGTATAATTTAATATTATATTCCTTTATACTATTTCAAGTAAAAAAGGATATAATTACATATACATATGTAAATGTATTCGAATAACAATATTATACACAGCTAACATACACATATTTAGTTATTTATACATAATAATTCGCAACTAATAAATAGTTTGATATCTCAAAAATTTTTCTTTATAATTCTATATATTATATATTATACGAGTATAAGCGGAAAAAAATTATGTTTTCAGACCCAACATTATAAATGCGCAAACGTTAATTATGACGAAATCAAATTTTCATATATACTTTACATGTGTTTGTGTAAATTCATGTTCATATGCATGTATAAAATCTATATTAAATAATTAATTAAATCATCCTTAGAAAGCAACAAATAATAAATGGTAGAAAAGAGATAGAAAATATAAAATCAATAATAATATACATTATATACTATATTATAAATACTATATCTCTTAATTCAGAAATTTTCTCTCATGTCTTCCATTAAAAAAATAGTTTATATAGTTATCTCTTTCTTTTAAAACAAAAACATTTTTCCATAATTTCAATAAATTGTTTTGGTTTTGATTTCCCATGATGATTAAATATTATTAAAGAACCGTACATAAAATGAAACAAAATAAGCACGACATAATATTATTAGAAACAATGAATGAATAGTCACAAAAACTAGGAACATTGACAAACAAAACAAAATAATATTGAAACAAAAAGAGAAAAATGATATGGTGAAAAAAAAAATGAAACGACTGAATACAATGAAATAAAATCTTATACAAACTCGTAGCTGTTTTAAAAAGCTTTTCTTTGAAATTTTAAGAAAATTTTAAATTACTCAGTTATTAATAAATATGTAAGCTTATATCTGTATCTTTATATGTATATCAGTTTTTATTAAAAACCTTTAAGGTTTAAATTCTTACTGTTAAGAAACTGTTTTCAAATATGCAAGTATAACAAATATTTTTAACGAAAACTTTAAAAGTAACTGACAGTATAACAGTACAACATGAAATAAATTAAATATGAGCAGAAACAAATGAAATTGAAAAATATAAAATTTTTGTTTTCTTTTTAGATAACAGTAAAAATATATGACAAATGCATATAACAGTAGTACTAGTATAACAATATTATTACATATGCAATTTATTAACAACTTAGTACTCATGATAAAATGATAACAAAACATTAAGAAGCTGCCAAATTATAGAGTATTGACCAGTCATACAAAACAAGGGGGAATTTCTATAAAGCACCTACATTAAAATTTTATAATAATTTGGATTATACATTTCTTCTTACAATTTACTTGTCATAACCTGAATTTTCTTTATTTCCTTAAAAATAATTTAACAAAATGAAATATAATGTAGGCACTTAATGAAATTCTTATCATTTATGTACAACATACTTATTATTATTATCAGTATCTTATTGAAATCATATTCATTCTAATTGAAAATAGAATATTAATCTATGTAACATGCCTTAACCAGATATTCGAAACCTATTAAAAATAAAAAAACAAATATCTTTTGAAATTTTATTTTTAATTTTCAAATTACTTTGCTTTTCTTAAAATTCAATCTAGTGTACCTTAGCTTTTCTTTAGAATAATCATTTATTTAAAATCTAAATTATAACAGAAATGTAAAATCCTATTATACAATACAAATAATATTCATTATATTGATAATATCAAAGCAATTTTAGGTAAGATTTAAAAGAAAATCCAAAAAAAATTCTAATACAATACAATAAAAGTGCAATGCAGCGGAAAATTACGAAAAAATTATGATATAAAAGAAAATTTTTTCTTAGACCTAAATTTCAATGAAAGAAGAATCATTATCCTTGAAAATATGTACTTACAAATTAGTATACATACATCCATATGTATAACATAATTGTATAACATATGTATAACACATAATATGTTTAAGAACATATAACATGTCCTTAATCATAATCCTAGATCTTTTAAAATTGGAACGTACGTCAATATTATGTGTATATGTGAAAGTATATATTAATTCATATGGTAGTATAACAGTTAATTTATGTTGCTAAATGAAAATGATGACGTATTCAATGAGCTTTTTGTGATTGTTATTGTTTTTTTTTTTTTTTGTGTTTTCTTGTAATTTCTAGTATTTGTAATTTTAATTCTAATAGAATAGTTTTCATTTGGATAAAATTTCTGGTTAGAAAACGATATTTGTATAAAATTATTTATTATTTGATAAATTTTGTGAACAAAATTCTTACCATATAAGAAAGTATTTTAGCATTAGAGAAATGTAAAGGCTAGACTTTTTGTTTTAATACTTTTCAATTTCTCCAACCAATATCGATTACAATAAATAAACATAAGCAACATGTGGTATAACAATAATTCTCTAAACAAAATAACAGCACCTTATAATGAAACAAAAGAAAAACAAAAAAAAAATCAAGTCTACACAGCTGTTATACAATTTTCTATTTTGAAAAGAAAAATCTCTCATACAAATGCAACTACTTATATATGTGGTATTGTAGTATAATGTAGCGTTGCTGTAGTAAATACCGGTTTACATTCAGCGCATATATAAAATATTATGACGTGGTTTGTTGATATAAAGAGAGAAAATTTGTGGAAATACAAGAAGAAAAATGTGGATTCTATTTGTTGCTTTTTCATGCAATGCTATGCAATGGCAATAAAGTATTGCATTTGTTGTCTTTTTTTCTTTGATTTCTCTCAATTTATCATGCAATAGAAATCAATGCACACTTTTTGTAATGCAATAATACTATCGGTATGATGATGTGGTAGAAAATTCATTATTTCTGTTTTAATTTTTTTTTGTTTTTTTTTTTTGTATAATGGTGATGATGACTAATCCTTAAAACTCGCAGTTGCATTTTTATACATAGATAAAAAATAAAAAAATTTTTTTTTTTATTATTGAAGTATGTATTAAATATGTATTTGTTTTTGTTTATTTTTATTTTGAAAGTATAGATTTAGGGAGCATTGAAAAAATACGTGCATCTATAAGAATTGTAAAATTTTGCAGTATTAAAATTTGTTCCAGCAATTCGATAAATTTCTGTATTACAATGCATATTCAAAAATTGAGGGCAAAAAATTTCTTAGAGAAATTTTATGCAATTTAGAAAGCAAAATTTGTTACAAAAACATCTTAGAACGCGAACAACTGAAGAAGGTCTTCTGATTTTGCAAATAACGTTCAACAAAATTAATTAGATTTGACTTGTCGGACGTAAAAAAACAAAGATTCAGCTCCCGGCGTTCGTCAAAAAAGTTAAATGGTTTTGATAGTTGCTCGAGAAATTTTAACTTTCGCCGAATAAGGTGTTAGGGTCACCGATGAGTTTATGTTTTGTTTTTTATTAACATAGCATAAGGCCTCGCATAAAAGGCGAGAGTCCCTTAACTAAACTAACATAATGGTTGATATTTGTATATGTGGTACAAATCCCAACAGAAAAACTTTTATACATTATTTATAGAAAATCCTTGATTAAAATTTAATACAAGATATAAAGACTTATACAGGTACAAAAAGTTGTCCGAACTTCCATATATTCAATACATATCCATACATACATGTACATATATTTTTTTAATTTTCCTGAATACCTGTTTACATAGAGATAATTTTCCATGTGGATTCAATTTTCTACTCATTTGAGCAACAAAATAAAATGAATATTGACATTATACTCTTACATACGCGCATACATAGTAAATTATTCCACACAACTATACTTAATAACCGTACATTCATATATACAACGTGTATGATTGTATATTGTGCAAAAAAAAACAACACAACACAGAACAAACCAAAAAAAGAAAACAAACATTTAAAAAAACAGGTATTTAGGTAAAAATAAAAATTCAAACCGAATATATAAAAATGGAATGTAAAATATCAGGTGAAATAGTCAGTCAACAGAAGTATCCATAAAAATTTACGTTTCTCTCTTTTTTAGTATATTAACGTAAGTACATTAAAGGCATGTATGCAAGTATGTTTATGTATGTATAGGCATCCATTTTTAACTAAAAGTTAAAGTTGAATATTTTTCTTCTTTGATAAATATTTATCATTGTGATAAAAAGTAATAAAACAAAAGCCAAAAATTATAATATAAAAATAAAAAAAAAAAAGTGGGGAAAAGAAAAAAGTAAATAAATATAAAATGAAAAATTACAATTTACCATTTGACTTTAATATTAACCGTTATATAACGGTATAATAAATAATAAAGGAATGCATCAGGATTTAAGCCCCTTTTGTATTTACACACAAAATAAAAAAAATAAAAGCAATTTAGTATATTGAATCAAACATAATAAATTCATGTTGTACCTGTTAATCATGAGGTATACCCGAATTTGAATTACAAATCATAGATAAATAAAACAAAAACGTGTGTGTTATTAAGTAATAAGGAGGTCACAACATAAAAGAAGACTATTTTAATACAAGTAATAAACCAAATGACAAAATGAAAATAATCTTTCAACTGTCAACTTATTATCTTCATAATGTCAAATTACTATATTCATCTGTCAAATTATTATACTAAATTAGCTTCTACTACTCATAACGTTCTGAAATTACCAACGTTATGTAAATAGTATAATTACTTTTAATAATTAATTGGCTAGTGTTAAAACCTTCGGGTCATTCGGGTTCAAGTTTAAGTTGAAAACAGAACAAGTGCGATTTTCCGTGTCGAAATGTCAATATTCATAGAGGATATACAAATTTAAATAGGACAGCCAACATTCAGGCCAAATTACGGTCGCCAATTTTATTTTACCGGTATCGGTTTGACATTATCTGTTTCCTTGTGTGTGTGACATTTTGTGCAAAATACTTTACAATTGACTTTTCCATTCATTTATTGTCGTTGCCGTTTACCGCTTTGGTTAGGTTTTTGTCAGGTTACAAAATTTTGCATTTACAAGGGATTTGATATTGAAATAGGTGTAACCGATAGACATAGACGATATATAACTTAAATTTCAATTAAGCCTCAAATTTATTTAGTGAAGTTTCGTTAAGCTTGATGGTTATATTACAAGATTGAGCTGTAGCTGTCACTGTATTCAAAATCTTAACACAAACATATTACAAATCAAATTGCAAATACTTAATCTCTAAAATCACGATCTTATCAACAAAAAAAAAAACAAAACAAAAATCCTTTTTATATTATTTTTTGTTAAAAAAAACAATAATTTTGTTTCCTTTTTCTTTCTGATTTCAAACGAATTCATGACGATGCAAGTAACATAAGTGTCATTGACTCTTTCTTTCTCTTAGTCTTTTTCATATTAGATAATTTTTTTATACACTTTTGTTGTCTTTCTTCTTTTATTACATTCGTACAATATTCCTTTTCAAATAAATTCGTTCATTCCCATACATACACAAGCAATTCAAAGCAGTGTTGATGACGTTGGCAGAGACGTAACTATATGCCTCCTCTTAACTTATTATTATGAAATTCGTTATCTACCTAACATAAAAAGGAAATGTATAATAAAAAAAAAATAAACAAAAAATTGCATCAAAAAAAAAAAGGACACAGAGAGGAAAATAAATAAAAAAAATGAATTTGCAAGAAAATGAGAAATAAATAATTTCTTTATATATCCTTAAAGGAAGTACATACATGTATGTATATGTAAATGTGTGTAATTATTATGTACTTTTATAAAACAAATAAAAAGGGAAAAGAAAATATAAAAAACAAAATTTTCTAATATTAAAAATTTATTACAGAAATGAGATGAAATTGTGGAGTTGAATGGATTTTGGCCATATAGCGGAAAAAGATTGTTACTCTAATGCTAAGAATAAAAATGGCAAAGATATTAAATTTGTTATGAAGTATGGGGAGGCTGAATACAAAAATGATGACTCATCGTATGCATCGTATATAAGTATGTGTGTGCATGTTCTTTACATACTTATACACTTGAATGTTTAATGGAAAACCATAAAGTGGTAGATAGATAAGAAAAAAAAAAAATGTTTTAAAAATTTGCATGTTTTTTATTCCCATTTTTGTTTTACATTTTTAATATTCAAGGATAAAGTTAGTCTAGTACCGTCAACTTGACTTTGTATGTTGGAAAAAACAACATTAAAGCAATTTTTTTTGTTCTTGTTTTGCTTTTTCTTCATTTTCTATTTTTAAAACAGAGCTGTACAACATTGTTGGCAGCGTGCCATTATAATAAAATTTTTTACTCTTATATGCAAGTTTGTTGCGAAAATTTGGAATTATTCAATTTGGAACTGTTTCAATTGACAAAAATTGTTCGAATTTCGGGAATCAATTTTGATTTAGATCATAGTTTCCTTGCTCAATATTGAATAGTACAATGATTTGCTCAAAAATTAATGATAAAATCGTGGAATACCATCGATTCCAATCAATAAGTTTGACAACATTAAACTCATTCTTACACTTTCAATTAAAATTCTTAATATTTTGGAGCAAAATACAAGACCTCACATTTTTCAATAAATTTCGGAAAATTAGTGTGAAATCCTTTAATTTACTAAAGAACCGGAAAAGAAAACACAATTTCGTTACATAACAGAAAATATAAAAAAAGGGTTATTTAAATTTTTATTATTGCACCACTGTTTTCTAGGACTTTAAGAAGTTAATTAAAGAAGCGAAAATTTTTTCGCGCATTGTCTTCTTTTTATATATTTTTTGTTTTTCGTGCTCTTTTTATACAAAATTTAATTTTGAATATTTTTAATTTAGAAAATTGAAGAAAAATTTCAAAAAACTAAAATAAAGAATAGAAGAAAATAGAAGAGTGTAATGCATATTATATTCAAAGTAAAATAGAAGGATTAAAAATAGAAGTTGAGTTAATTAATTTGGTAGTAAAAGAAGATAACAAAAAAATTCGCAAAAAAAAGTTATAAAGCGAAAAAAAAAGTTTTAAATTTTGTTTTTTATTTATTTCCGGAAATGTAAATTGTGTACCAAATAAAAAAAAATATGTTTAAAAATGTAAAATAATAAAAAAAAATTTTTGAGCATTATTGAGCAGTTGAGCAAAGTTTGAAATTTCAAATTCTGTTCGTTTTTTTAATCTCTGATTTAGATTGTAATCGAAAACCTTATTTGCATTATATCGAAAATTTTATCCAGTACAATCTAAATAAATCTAAATTTTTGTGTCTTTTTTGCACCAGAAATTTAAATTTGTTTTATTGGCTCAAAAATAACCTGTAAGAGAAAGATTGCAACTGAAAGAGACTATTAAGCAAATGTTAATTAATTATCTCGACGAGATTCCATCTTGATGCGCTGAAGACGGATCAATGAGCTCGAGAAATGAATCGGAAAGCAATGAAACTGCCTGGTAGGTTTAACAATGACGAAGGGACCAAGAGTTAGGTCGGACAAGTTGTCAAGTTTTTAATCAAAGACAATAAATTTCTCTTAAATTTTTCATATCTAATTAATACAAAGTGGTATCTGACGCAACTAATCTAAATCTGAGACCAAATAATTAACTTGGCGATTTTTTAAAATACTGTAGTTTAATTGCTGATTCCCGGGGCAATTTTAAATTAATTATGAGCTAGTGATTATAAACGACTAACCACAATTTTAACTAATACCACACATTTCCCATGTTTTGCACCGTAAACAATGAGAACTTTTGAAAAAAGAAATTTTTACATTTGCTACAAAAATAATTTTGTTAAGATGTAATTTATGGCGGTGTGGTAACATAGAACTTATAATTATTATGCTGTTCAACAATTTTTTTTTTTTTTAATAAGCAAAATTATTTTATTTTCAATGAAAAAATAATCTCAGCTTATAGACTTTTAATTAATTTATTGCTTTTAGCAACTTCTCACTTCCCCATAACACCTTATAATTTTTTCTTAATGGAATTAGTCTATATATTTTTTTAATTAATTTATAACCGTATATTTTATTTAATAAAAGAAAAATCTGTATAATCAAAGAATTCAATCTGTTAAAAGCCACACAAACAGTAAAGAAAAACAAAAAAACAGATGAAAATGAGAAAATCTTAATGTAATGAGGTGCTAAAAATTCAATCAATTTTTTCCTATATACTTAAATATTAAATTTGATTCCATATATAGCTAAGTTCTGTGGAAACATTTTTCAGCCACTTAAAATTAATTTACAGACAACAACAAAATACAGAGTAACCGGGATTAAAATTTGTTTTTAATAAAATACTGAAAAAAAAAATTTTTGTATTGCGATCTCAAATAATATTTTTAATTTAAACCTCTTAAAATTTGTAAATAAGTAGAACATACAAAAAAGAAAAATCTAACAATCTCGCTCCTCTTAAAAAGAAACGGCAAAAATTTTTTCATAACTAAACCGCCCTAAATCAATAAAAACACCAAATAATCACTAAAGAATTTTCATGAAGAGAAAAAAAAAAATTCATGAAAAACGCCCAAAAGAATTTTCATCTTCTATATAGAATTATTTTTTGTTTTCTCCTCTCATTTACTTTTATGGTTTTAATTTCAATTTTCTGGCAAAAAAAAAAACAGAAACCATAATTCTCAACAGTGAGTTGAAAAAGAATAATATATGTATACCTAAATGCCTGTATATGTATACACGGAAGCGGGATAGCTGGCTACATTATCAGTACACCAATAAAATTTTATACACGGAAAATGCATATTATATAAGTAACGTATGTACATATATAATTACAATTATATTATTACATTGTGTAAATAAGAAATTAATTTTCCAAGTAAGTTGTTACACAGGCAACCGAGAATTTGTTTGATGTTTAAAATTTACGGAATCTTTTACTTCCATTAATTCTGTTTAGTTTAGAACAGTTTCTCATCACATTTTACTCTTCCTTTGACATAAACTCAAAGAGACAATCACGTGGAAGAGATGATAATTTAATTAATTGCCTTTTTACAAGCAAGTTCAAATACGGTATATAAAATACCGACATACAAAAGTAACTCATCAAATACAGAGTGACTGCCGTAGTATTCATATCCTCAAAATATATGAAAGGAAAACCATAACTTGGATTCGCACTCTTCTTATTCATTTAAGAATAAGAAGAGATCGAAGACGAAGAGAGACTTCTTGGAATCGCACGAAGAAATATTCATTTAAGAATATCGTATATCGAAATTTTCAAGTGAGAAGATCATTATTTCATTATCGTATTATGGCATTTCCTTTTTTCCAAAAGTGTGAGTATGGGTGAGTTGAGTGGGTCAGCCACTTTATTTGTGAAAATAATAAATTTTACATTAAAATTTAGAAAAACAAACTGAATTGAATTAGAAATTTTGTTGTAAAAATGGCAGATTCAATTCAAAAAAATTAGAATTCCAGATCAAATTTTGAAATTATTTGATAGCTAGTCGAAGACTGATGAAATTATCTCGTAACAGAGTATTTATATAAAACTATATTTAAGCGATTTACATTAGTCTGGGTTCAATTAAGATCTTGTTAGAGAACACCTTAAGCAAAGTTATTTACGATAAAATTTTTTAGGAATCAGAAAGCCTTCTCAAGATTCAAAGAATTGTAAATATTTTTTTTATTTGAAAATTTCAAAGCAATTAACAATTTTCCATATATCTTAAGTCAAGCCATAAGATTCGCGTACAAATTATGTAAATTTTTTTAAAAGACCATCTTTACAATACGACCAAACTCTTAAATTATTAATTATTTTCTCATTTTAAAAACATACTCATATAATATTAAGAACTTTTCGAATATATACTCTAATTATGTGTTATATACCCATATAAATACACGAACCATATACTACATACCAAATATTTTATAAATATATAATGAAGATGGAATTTAATTTGACCAGACAAGTGCCAGAATGTTAGAAAGAAATTGTTTTATGTAAAAAGAAAAGGAAAAAGATATAAATTTTTTTTTGCTCTTTTTATATCCTTTTTTTTCAATTTTTTTTTTTCGGAATTCCTTTTTTAAAAAAATATGTGTGTACACAGTGCCCTTATTTTTCTCATTTCGATTTACATATCTGCAACAGAATCATTAAAATTTTATGATTTTATTAACCGAAAGACAGTTAAAGTATTCGTGTACATAAATGAATTGGAAACTTATGCAAGCGTCCGATATTTAGGGGAGTTTTCAGGCAACTAAATGAGCATCTGAAGGAATACGTATATAAACAAATATAAGCTTTTATGACAGTGTTATTAAAGTAAAATTGCTGCATTACCTTAAATTTTTATTTTTAAATTCTGAAATTTCAAATTTGAAGAATAATTCTACTGACTTCATAACTTTACTACCGCGAATTACTATGAAATCTCTGATTGATATAACTATACCCGCAATCCGAAAAAATTTATGTTATGAATTCGGAACGGGCTCCGAACGGAAAATATTTTTTGAAAATATTTTTCTAAAAAAAAAAAAGCGAAACTTTTATTCTGAGAATAACCTGCAAGCTATTCCTGGACAAATTTTAAGTACCTATTTAATGCATCTGTTGTTACGCAACAGAATACATAATAGACTGAATCCTGGCAAGAGCCAAAGTTAATTTCATAAAATTTCGTGAGATTTTTATAATTAAATAAATTTTCGGCAATAAATTTAATTATAAATCGCGGCAATACCGCAATTCTTTCCTATATAAGTGAAACCTTAATAATTTTGCTTTCACTTCAGTGAAATACTTGGTACTTCCATACAAAATAGGCTTCAAAGAAAAATTTATGAAGTAAAAAAAAAATCCATTCTCCTTTTTTTTTCCTTTCTTGTAAAAGTTTTTCTTTTTTTTATGCTATGCAATATAGTGCCAAGAAAAATGTGCATCAGATGCAACAGAAACTTACAAAACAATAGTAAAATTTTTTATATGTTTTTTTTTTTTTATACAAATGTACAAACCTATTATTAAACGAAAAGTTTTTGAACTCAAAATTAATGAAAACTTTTAGAAATTTTTTTTTTAAAAATACTTTTTTTTTCTTCTACAAATAAAGAAAAATAATTTTTATTGTACGTGGACTATGCAAGCTGATATTTTGTAAAAGAAAAAAATATTATGTGAAATCCTTACAGTTGCAGTTGAACCATTGAACTCCTTATATTCAATAAGTTTTTTTTTTTTAAGTTGAAATTGTTTCTGTTTCAGTAAAAAATTCTTAAAATGAGATTTAATAGTGCAATGACATTGATTTTGAATTTATTGAATGAGTGAATCCGAAATCAATGCCTTTGCGCTAAGAATTTTTGAAATATTAATTTTAAATTTAGGGAAATTTTCGATAACTATACATTTAATTTGTGATTTGTAAATTAAATTTATTAAACTTTACAATGATCTGACTTTAAGAACCGAAATATCGAAAAATCCCTTACTTAAACTTTAATTTAAACTTTAAATTTTTACTACAAAAACAAATGATCTGAGTTGATTTCTGTCCCTTTTATTTCGATTTCAATGTTATAACAGTTTAAAACACTTAAAAATTCTATTCTATTTTAAGAGTTTTAAGAAATCTATTATGAAAAATTTAATTTTTTAGAAAATTTACAAAATCAATTATGCGGTTACATTGTAAAAATTAACAGTATGGCAGAAAAAATTAAAAATAAACAGGGCACTTCCGTTTATCACAATTTTTTAACTTCCAACACAATAGAGTTCTCAAAAATAGAAATGTTTGAATTTCCCTTGAATTTTTGGATCAGTGAACTTTTTAGATTTTCAACTTATAATTCAAACCCGAAGCTCCCTCATATTCAAAATGTATGCATAAGCAAAATTTATTCAAAAAAAGCAAAGAATATACTTAAAAAAATTTTTTTAACACTTACCTCTTGTATTGTATTTTCCGGTTTCTTTGTTGACATATTTAAAAATCTTTCTTGTGATTGACAAAATTTTTCTGTCTTCTTGTCAAATTTTTTTTTATTTTCTTTGACACCTCCAATCTGTTTTTTACGAAAATCTTCTAATGAAAGTATTATTTGTTGGTGGGCTTGCTCTAACTAAAAAAAAAAATAAAGAAATTCAGTTTTTAAAAAATGAAACTAATGAGAAAAATATTTATTAAAAAATTTTTTTCACGTTCAACATTCAATTATGCTAAAATTATGCATTAATTTATACCGCATGTCATTTTATAAAAGAAACGAGGCAAAAAAAAAATACAGCCATTTATGTTAATGGTGTGTGCTCTTAAAATTTTTCTTTCAATACCAAACAAATGTATTATTAATTTTTTGCCTAAATCGAATATTATTCCAATTTTTATCAAGACGGTTTCGATTAATTATAAAATTTTTTAACCTTAAATTCCTGATTTTAAAAATTTATGCGCGCTAACAATAAAATGACAATTACAAATACATGAGTATAAACTTTGACAAGATTGAGATTTGTTTAAAGCAGCAGCTTTAATGTCAAAATACTTATAATGCTTAAGCTTTACATAAAGTACGTATAGTAAATAACAAATACGCTTTTCAAAAAACAAAAAAAAAACTCTCTTACCATTCTATCTCGTTCATCTTCAATACTATCTATTAGTTGGCCAAAATGTCTTAGACTAGCACATATCACGGTTTCATCATCGGTTTGAGCTGTTCCAATGCATTCAAAATTAAAGTCTTTTAGACTTTTCGCTAATGTTCTTTGCCGTTGTGACAAAACTAAAATGAAACGAAAATAAAATCAAAATATTAAATAGCTGAATTAATTAAAAACAATATTCATTTTAATTATAGAAATAAAATTAAATTAACAAAAATATCAAAAATATTTTTCAAAATGTTTTCTGTAGTTGTTAAATACAATTTTAATTTTAGTAAAAATTTTTCAATTGTTTTTTTCTTAAAAATGAAGTTTTGATTAAAATCAAATATCGTAAACCTCATAAACGTCATATTTAAAAATAAATGTGAATATTTGTTTATTGGGCAAAAATTTTGACAAATTCGTGGGTATAGGTAATAACTTCAAACTTATAGTAAATAGAGTTTGCACCTATAAAATGATATTATTTAATTATTTATTTGCCAGCTCTGATATTTTTCCAATTTCAAACGACAATAATATCGAATTTACGAGCCCAATTACAATTACATTTCATTCACTTAATTCCAGTAAATCATTCTAAACTTGAATTTGTATTTATTTCACTTAGAAACATCGTAGGTAAAGCGTTCAATCAAGAGTTAAATTAATTCTCATGTACATAAACTATTATATAAATGTATTCTCTCCATAACATATAAATTTATGAGTAATATTCAAATATTGCCCTGCTATTTTCACATATTCCTGCTAATTATAAATATCTAAAATGAATTCAAAAATTAGTTTGAAAATTAGTACGAAAAATTCATTGATTATTCTCTAGCAAAATATTTATTTTAAACATTCTTACAAAATTATTAATAAAAAAAAAATTTTTATTTAAATTTTATTCACAAAAATGCTTACATTTTAATTAGTATGTGAAAAAAAAAAAAATGGAAAAATTCGGTCCCAAAAGTATATTTGATTCATATTTGAAATTGGTCAAAAATAAAAATTTTTAATTTTCGAATTTATTTTGATTATTCATTTCAAAAATTAAATAAGGTTACTGATCTTAACAAAAAAAAAAATTTCTTTTTTAAGTCGAAACAGAATTAAAGAAAATGATTACAATTAGAATAAAATTAAGTAACGTAAAGTTTACGTAATTAAATTTACTTAGTTCATGACCCTGACAATCAAAGTAAAAAAACTTTGATACAAAGTACTTATAATGTTTAAAAAATATAAATTTGAACTTTAAGTGTGTGTGTATTTGTATTTGAAATAAGTATAACAAATAATTAAATTAGAAAACTTTAAAATAAATTATTGGCTTAAGTATGCAATATCGTAAAATTTAAATAATTTTTAACTGATGTATTTAATGATCACTTAACTTTAATTAAAATAAATTTCACCAGCTAGTTCACATGTAAAAATTTGTGATCTTTGATGTAAGTAAAAGTGGTAAAATTTTGAAAAAATTGAGCTTTGATAAAATTAAAAATTAAGTGGGCTTGTACTAAAAACTACATCTCTATAATTTACTCTAATTAATTTGATCTTATCATGGGTTCAGTTAAACAAAAAAAAAAGGTTATAATTTTAGGAAGTTGGTCTTTATTTTAAAAATATTAAAAAAAAAACCAAAACTGTTATACACAAATGTGTTTTAAATTTAAATATGTAGGTGGTTCTCTTTTTGCATAGATTTTAATTTTAATTTAAAAAACTTTTACGAAAATTAATATTCAAAATATTGATTCATCGGTTTTAAAAATCGATTATCGATGCATAATGTCATTATTTGCAAATATGAACATGCCTTTTATCATTCATCCATTTGCATATTAAACTTTTATTGTTATACTGTAAAGTTAGGGAAGAAAAAATATAAAATCAAAATTGCCCTCTCTTCAAATCATTCCAGCCTGGTATCTACTTACATGTATGTATATATATGTTAGTTTGTTACGACAAAATTTCCATTACAATTATTGTTAAGCAAAACAAATTTTCGGTTATTCATTCGTTAACGCATACGTAAGTAAGTTTGAATACACAATATTATTGAATAAATTGCAAAAAATAAAAAAAAATAAATGAAAATATAGTCTATTAACCTACAATAAATATTGATGACACCACACCATACCACACCATATCATAATACACCACATAACAACCAAAAATCAACCAACTTTTATCTATTATTATTAAAGTTTCCATTCATTTCAATCACTCATTATTTCATTCAACAACTAAGATGAATCATTATTGCTTTTTTGTTTTATTGTATTGCTAGAAGTTAGTGCTAGACAGGAAAAAAAAAATATCAAAAGCTATCATAGCAGCAAGATAAGTTGGTGTAAGGTAAGATAACAAAAAAAAAAAAACATACAAAATTTTTTTTCTCAAGAATTGGTGTCATTATGATTTTTTGTTTTGCCTTTTGTTTATTTTCTTGTGCGTTTTATTAATAGTTTCTAAATAAGGTTGTTTTTTTTTTCATCTCTTCATCATCTTCAGAAATGGTGGAAATCCATAAATATTGTGATTTCTAATTTTTAATTTTTAATCTTTTCTTATTATTCGTAACAAAAAGATGCAAAATTAACAAAAACTATGATGTCATTTCCTTGCAAAAATATGGCGAACAAATTACATTTTTAATTCAATGATAAAAAAAAAAATAGATTTTTTGACAATATTCGCTTATTACACATCATATCATTTGTGTTCACATTGCGAATTTACTATATTTGTAATAAAAAAATTCAATATTTCCGCAAAAATGTCAAAAATAACAACATTCTATCGAAAATTTCAAAATTCTAACAAAAATGACAGTATTTTTTTTTAAAATGTCAATAATATGTCAAAAACAAAGAAATTGTCAAGGCATAAAATCTTCTCTTTCCAGTTATTTTCTTTTTTTCGGACAGCAACGTACTAAGTATTAAAACGTATATTGTGTGGTATTACGGCATTATTTACTCATAGAAAATTTAGTATCTCAAAATTTTTAAAATTTTTATTACCATATGGTAACATTATTCGTAACGTTATATTTTTGATAGATAGTTTTCTGATCATCATCATTATTATTATCACAATCATCATTATCATTATCTCATCATTATACATATTTCCTTATTATTGAATAATTGCGTGGATGTAGATTGAATTTTTTTTTTATCTATATACCTATAAATTGATTGCGCGCAATAGTGACATAGAATTAAGTTTTTAAGGAAAATTTCTACACTATGTTCAATGATCACTTCTGTTTTCTGTTTTTTTATTTTTGAATTTTTTTGTATATCTTCGATGTTATACAAATCATTTTTATAAAAGTACACGGTTTATAGTGGCTTGATAACTCTAAAAAAAAAAACAACTTATGGTTTTAAAAAATAGAAAGTTTTGTTTTGACGGTATAGAGTGTTTTGTTGTAGTTGTTTCTTATACATTTTCTACATATTCATATATTTACTTTGTTTTGGAGTCTTCATTATATTTTCCACCCAGATTTGTAGGCCTAAAAACAGTATAGAAGTAATAAATGTATACAAGTAGATAGCTGGTAGAGTACAATTTATTTTTATAGTAAAGAATTAATTTCCATTACAAGTATTGATTTCTTTTTACTTAATTTTCAATATAGTATAACAGTGAGTATAGAAGGATGAGGAGCGGGTGATATAATAGGAAAATGCAAAAGAAATAAAAAATTGTGTCAGTGAGAATTAAAGGAAATTGAACAGAAAATTGTTGTAAGTAATTTTGTTTTTTTGTTTTTATTTTTGTTTTTTACACAATTGCTGTTAATGAACGCATCTTCTTCTTCAATTTGTTATGAGTTGAAAAAAAAACAAAAAAATAAAAAAATTATTTTCCGGTTTCAATAAAATATGTGAATAAAAATTAATTGTAATTAGAGAAAATGCAAAAAAAAACAAACACACACACATCTTATTTTGAAAAATTGGAAAATAAAAAAATTATAAAAAAAAAATATTTAAATTTAATCAATAAATTGGGTTATTCTTGTTAAAATGCAGTTCCATAACTATTAACGAGTGATAAATTAATAATGGTATTTGATAAAAAAAAAAATCTATTTTAAAAGCAATCCCAGCCTAACCGCATGTTTCCCCAACGGGCAGTTTCCCGTGTAGACTGCCAGTCAGGCAGTCACGCATCCGATTTTCTACGATTATTTGTTTTACCGTCCCGCATAAGGTCTGGGCTCTCCAATTGTAGTCTGTGCACGATAATTTTATTTTTGAAAAATTTAACTTTTTTTTTCAATGACGCCTTTGTTTTCCAGTGCTCATAGCAAATGCTTACTTAGCCTATATGGTGTTAGATCCGGAGCTGTGTTTGATTATACTTGAAATCTATGAAATTGTTATTTTCAAAAGCTTATATTATTTTCTATTATCTCAAGAAAAAAACTTCATTTAAAACTGCAAGACAATTTGCTCTTCCTAAGCAGGCTTTAAGTGTGTCTCCTCTTAAAATTTTTCAATGTATATAATAACTCCTCTTAGGGAATCTCAATTATAATCAGATTCGCTTACATATTATTACATCAGACGTTAAAATACATTTACAAATACATACTTAATCAATAATCAAAAATGTAAATCAGAGTAATTATTATAAATATACTCGTTACGAGTACACAATTACCATATTTTTCGATTCTTTAAATAATTACAAAAGGACTTTACAGATTTATTATATAAAAGAATTTACATTATATTTTCTTCAATAATATAGAATAAACAATAAAACAATAAGTAATAAAATTTTTATATGTACAATTATTACAATAGCAAATTAAATTTTTAAGCTTTTCTTTCAAAAGATATAATAAAGAATATAAGTTAGGTAACTATATTGAACCCACTTAAAGGATAGAATCATTATAAAAAGTACATATATGAATTTTATGAAACTAATTACGATTTTTATTCTAATCAGATTAAACAAAAAAATTTCAATATTTTAATGCAGCTTTTTAGAGAAATACGAGTACTTATATAGCTTTTCTTGAATATTATTTAAAGAGCAAATAATTTTAATATTAAAAATCTTTTGTAAAATATTCTTAACAAGAATGCTTTAGTGCACAACAATATATAAGAATTTTTTTATATTTTTAGTTTATGATAAAATTCAGTAATATTACAATAGTACTTAAATAACTAATGTTAAGTTGAAAATACAAAAATTTAAATAAATTATAAAATGATTGAAAATCAAAAGCAAAACGCTGTGTTAATGGTAATAATTTAATATTATTGACACTGATTTAATAGAGAACTTTTGAACTAAAGGCTCAACACCGTGATCAGGTCATTGTAGATACGTCCAATATTGTGTTGCATAATAGCCAATATACTAAAAATGTAATTAATACTTATTATATTAGTATTAAAGCTTATATTACAAAAATTACCTTACAAACATTCAATATCGTATGTTCTACCAGAATGAGCAATAGATTTCTAGAACTTTAAATATGTTACAATGAAAAATACATCAAACATCTTCATTTATCATCAAAAACATTCAGGCTACAACGACATCTTGCGAAAAAAATGATTTCTACAGAATAGCAAACCTAACCATGGTATAAGTTAGTTATGGCATAAGTTATAAGATCATACATTATTTCCTCGCTCCCACAACGAAAAAAATGGCTGGAATAATTTTGGAAAAAACCAATTAAATATAGAATTTTCAACTCAGTAGCCTCAGTATACAATTTTTTCTTAATTTTTCAACTGGGAATTTAATGATTCGTTCTTAACACAAAACAATAATATTTTTTTTGATATGTAAATTTTTTTTTATTTATTCTTAATGAAAATTGGTTCAACCTTGTCAATGACGTTGTATTAATTTTTCAAAATAATATTTATGAAAAAAAAGGAAAACAAGCGAATACGAGTAAATATAAAAAAAAAAAATATGCATCGGACTGACATGTTGATTAAAATGCCACAAGTATGTTAAAATTTATTCAAGCGTTTCTAAAAAAATCAAAACAAAAATTCTTTTTTTTTTCTTTTTCTTATTTCTTGGTATGACAATACTGGGCAATCCTTATTTTTTAAAATACAAATAAAATTAAATTTAATAATGAAATACAATTTTAATAAATTATTTGTGGTATTTTGTTGATTAGTTTACCTTTAACCCTTTGTAAGCATCAATCTAAACTAATGACATGCACTTGGAGGTTGAAAGCATTGAGGTATTGTAAGGATTATATCAAGTATTGCAATTGCAAATTTCAAATTTCTCTTGGAATGCTGCTTCCAAGCAACAGGATTTCTGTTACCTGGAAACAGCGATCCAAAAACTCTGAAAACTTAACCTCTAAATTTAATTATGTATTACTTAATGAAATGACGTTCATTTTCAATAGAAAATTACAAAGCCATCTACTGAAATAAATGTGAACTACTTTTATCGACGATATAAAGATTTGTTAAGCGATAACTTTTTTTTTCAGAGAATAAGCTTTTTCATAGTTACTGGACCCACGGGATTATTTGTGATCAACGATCCATCCGTTGGAGGTTTTGAAGGAAATACGATATCTCTTAAATGGGTTGCAATCAATTTTGTGCTCAACTGATTGTAGAAATTCTCATATGATTCAACCCTGTTTCCTAAACGTCAAGAACTTATGTGTGCACAGTCTAAAAATCACAATAACAAAAATTAATACTGGCGTCTAGTTTTTAAAAAATTATTTGTTGCATAAATAAAAATAGTCGTTGCTCGTTGCTAATTTTTGTTGCTGTTTCATTTTTTTTCTGTAATTAGATGTAATAATATTTTTATTTTTCTATTTTAATTGCAATATACAATACAATATTTAAGAGTATTGCGGTTTCAAACTACGTTGTTATTATTCAAGAATTAAAAAGGAAAAATGTTAAAAATGTTTTTAAGTTCAATTTTATTCTTTTTTTGTTTAGTTTTTTTTTTCACTGTTGTTGTCATTTAAAATTTAAATGAGAATTTACAATTAAAAGAAAAAAAAAATTTAAAAAACAAAAATGCATAGAAATATTTAAAGTTTAATAAGCTTTTAGGCATTGTTTACACGCTCTTATACATTAATATTAAATTGAATGGAAACTACTTAAGGAGTGCTTGTTTTCATCAAACTTCTCGTTATCGTAAAAAAATTTAATTTTTAGGCAGATGATGGACTATTATATACATACAGTCACTGATATACTATTATATATATATATACAGTCACTGAGTTAGTGTTTGTAAGATCTTGTTTGTCGGAGGAAGAAAGCCATCAAACCATCTGACATGTACATATGTGTGAAGTGATCGCTCAATGTGCACTAAGAGCTTTAATTTTTCTAACTAACTTCAATATGTCACTTCAATTTCTCCTGTCCTGACTTCCAAAATGCAACAATTGAACTTCATTCAGATGGATTTCTCATCCATAATTCACTGCATTAAATTATCACGGCATTTAAACAAAAACTTTGATTGTAACGCATTTATGAGAACTGCCACATATTTAGCAACATAAAAGATAGAACATAAGTATTATGTACTTAAATATTTCCAATATAAGAACAAACACATATATTTTTTTTAATTAACACAATGACATCAAAAATGAAGTTCATATTTATTAGCGTGCCAACACTAATTTAGTGCAAACATAACTTTAATATTGTTATTTTTACTTGTTAAGATCAAGTAATATTGTATTAACGCTCAAAGTCATATTCAATAGTCATTGTTATTATTACATTAACATTTTTTTTTTCTTTTTGCTTTTTGTTGTTTTCTTATTATAGTGTTTTAAATACAGCCAGTATTTTACTGTCATTGTCATGTTCTGTCACATTTAATCGAAAATTACTTATGTGCTATGTACATATTTGTACACATACTCCATCTTTATAAGAATATTGTAACTTGTTGTTATTAAATAATTTTAAAATTGAGAAAATATAATAGAATTTCAATGTTATAATAATATTTATGTATGCATATGTATGTATTTTTCAATAATAATAAAATATTTAAATACTTATAAAGTAATGCTAATCATTTTAGGGTATCAAGTGTAGAATGAAATTTTGTACAAAAAGGAAGCCAAAACTAAAGTTGTTTTGCAATAAAACAAAAATTCTATTTTGAATCTTCACATTTTGAATTGTTGGAATGGAAATGTTTTTGATTTATTTGATTACTTTATTAAAAATAATTTTTCTTAATTTTTATTTTTTTTTTTTTTTTTCAAATTTTCAATTCAAATTGTACATATTTTGATTACAAATTTGATTACTAATTGAAGTGTCAGACAGTGTCAATCATAACACATTAAATAGGTCAAAAAAATTTATTTTATATTAATGATTTTCCATGTACATAATTAATACTTACTTATATAATATACTTTTAAAATGGAATTCAATAATATTTTAAAATTCAATGATTTGAAATTATTGTAATTGCTTTTTTTTTTTGCGCAGTCTAAATAAAATTTTGGAATTAATGAACTTGAATTGAAAATTTGTAATTGGATAATTTTTGAGTAGGTATTTTATAAGTGAATAATTTTTTTTTTTAAATATACTTAGTTGATTACTTATTAAATAATTTTGAAATTATGCAATATTTTAGTATTGTAGTTGTGTAACTTTCCTTTTTTGGTTATAAAAATAATCCGAATTATAAATTATTTATATTTGTTAAACACATTAAAACTGTTATACAGTGTTGTTTATTCTAAAATAGAACGTGCAAAAGGGTTAATTGTAATAGAAACTGTCATAGTACACTTAACATTTGAAATTTTTTGAGCAACTTTGAGCACGCTATGATATTCGTACAATTATTCGTACAGTTTTAAACTTTTTTCTCTTCAATTTAAATATTGTTTTCAGCAACAACTATATATTACTCAGTTGATGAAGTGAAAACAATAGTTACAGAACCTGTTACAGACTCTAGTATGTTGAGTTTTACATGTTGCAACTGTTATAAAAATTAAATATAAAAATAATTCAATTTCATATAACATTTTTTACATATAAATCATTAAATTACAAATAAATATCCCAAAGTATACATAAATTGAAATAGATATGTAACTTAACTTGCAACTATATAAGAAACAACTTCTCAAATCGTGTCTAATTAAAAATGAAAATATATACATATACATAGAATTATGGAAAATATTAAATAAGTATAATAATTTTTTAAACTTAATTAATACTTTGTATATAGCATAAATATTATATAATGTAAGTACATATATAGATAAAACCAATTATCATAGTATTGTATATTTAAAACAATTTTAAGAAAACAAACCACCATAACTATCATAATGAATATCAATATAAAATTATCTTCCAGAAATTATACGTGATCATATAAGCATAAAAATTAAATAATAATCATATACATACATTAATAGTTACTCGTAGTATCTATAAACATTACTATCTTATATGTATATATATATATACAAATATATTTAATATGCGTACATTATAATTCAAGTTCATTACATACAATTATTTACTTAGATTCATTTTTCTCTATGTATCGTATAATATATAAAATTTAGGTCATAAATTATTTGAAATACATAATATATATATATGTATAAGATTTTAAATAAAATGGGAAAATGTAAGCGTGAGAATGAAGACAATAAATATAGTAATGAATCTGCAAAATGTTGAAATATTAGTTAATAAATTTTGTAATTTATTTAGAATATAAATTAAAAATAGTTATTTAATATATTCCATGTACATATATAAATACAGTGTGGCCTATTAGATAAAAATCATAACAGTTCACTAATAAAATCCAATGCATAGTATAATCATAATCAAGAATTTTCATATTCAGTGGGGTTCTTTAGATTAAAACCGGAAAAATTCAGAAAGAAAGTTTGATATATATTACTACAATGAGGTAAATCAGAAAAAGTCGATAAGTACTATAGTAAAAGTTTACGTCCTGAATTCTAAATATTATTATGTTAGTCTGAATTTTGACAAACCAAGCTATAAATGTAACGTTTTTTCATCTTAATACAATAGAAATAACTCCTATACAAAATTATAAGGTGTAAAGTAACGGTTCAAAGTGATTTAAATTAAAATTACTGAACTCTTTCTGGAAAGGTTGACCTTAACTTTTAAATTCCTGTAGTGGCTTTTACTCAGTATTAGTATATGACTGATTTAAATAGTTTCTATTCTGTTTCTATTCATTATTTATATTGAGTTTTCTAAAATTCCTCAAATTTCTCATTCTCATAGTCTTTCTCATAGGTTCTTTTCTGACTTTAATCTGATAAATCTGAGTGTATATTCTTAAAAATAGCTGCGCATATAATATTCTTTTATATTCTAAAAAAAAAAAATTGAAAGAAATTATTCTTATATGAGAATTAAATAATTACATTTATTAAAATCATAAAATGATATTATAAAGTAAAAAATATAAAATGGAAGAAATGAAATTGCAAAAATTAAACGTTATTAACGGTAAAAATTCATATTTTAATTCAAAATCTAATGCTTTTAAGTCATAATTTAATTTTAATTCAAGAATGCAAAATTTTAAATTTATTTTCCTTTGTTTAAAATATAAATTGAATTATATAATTTTTAGGTTTATAATTAAATTTTCTTTTAAATTATGTTAAAATTTAAATTCATCAGAAAATATAAATCTAAATCTTATAATTTTTTTACCTACATATGTTCGGCAAAATATTAAAATATTTTATTTGATCTTTTCTATATGCATGTATTTCAATTAAAATTAATGTCTGGATTGATTACAGCAGTCGCAATTTATTAACAAATTTTAATAGAGAAATGTAATCCAAGTAGTCAAATTGTTGTCGAGAATTGTAGATCAAGTAATTAAATTTGTTAACCTAATCCAAGTGATTAGTCATTCACTGCAAATAAATTTACAAGTATGTGAAATAAGTTTATGTCCGTATTTAATGTATGTACTTTAAATCGTTAAAAATGAAAATCTTCCTGATTACGTAATCAAATCATTTTTTTCAGCTAAATTTCTTTTGTATCAACTGAAATTGGGTACTTTAATGTACGTGTATTTATATAGTGCTTGTAAGTGTTGAATCTTATATCACATATTAATTAACTATATTATTTATTATTAAAATTTAAGTTAAATATTAAATTAAAATTAAATTATATAAAATATATTAAGCCTTAATTAATATTACATTATATCTAGCGGCACTTCGCACTACTCGATTGTTGCACTGATAATGAATTATAATAAAAATTTAAAAAAGGGAGGTAGCGGTATTCGTAGGGATGCTACGAGAATACGATTTTACGATAAATGTAATTATTATTTATTTTAATTATAATAATGTCCGCTACATTTTTATTAAATAAATACCATTAATTTTAGACTAAAAATATTGAATCAATTGGAATAAAAATAAAAATTTTTATATTTATTTAAGCATATTATTTTGGAAAAACGAAACCTTGTTTTATTTAAAAGTAATACCGCCTAATAAGTAAAATCTACTATATTAATAAATTAATACAAATTAAGTAAATTTACTTTAATTTACAACAAGTATAAATACACAATTGTATATATATAGCTCTTAAATTAATTACATAACCTACTCACCTACTTACAAGCTATATGACTTATAAGTATCCACTATATTACTTTCACATTTTATAAAAATTAACATTTAAATTTAGTAAAAAAAGAGAAAATTATCTTTCAATTTATAAAATTATCTTAAACTTTCTATATAATATGTTACATTAAATAAAGTCATTTCTTTCCTGTTGCCTATATGAATGTACGTGCATATGTATATACAAAAAGTGTAAAAACTAAAATATAAATAAATATATTTAAATGATGATTGTATATTAAAAACTATTAAAATATTTTACAACTTATCAATGAAAAGAAACGAAAAGAAAAAAAAAATTTAACGCCCACTTATTATTCATACATATTGAGCTACTCAATTTGGTCAATCAAATCTTAAAAAGAAATTCAATACACACACAATACTTGACATATAAACTTCAAACTTAAACTCTAAAAAAAAAAAAACAGAAAAAAAATCTTAAAGCGTAAATAATCCAATTTAATTTATTTACTTAAATGCTTAAAACAAGCAGAATAATAACAATAAGGAAATAACAATTTTTCAGGTTAAATCAACAAACATTGCACTCAATTTAAAGAAAGAATAATAAAAAAAAACTTATTTAAATTTGCAATCTTAATTGTTGTTAAACTATTATACTTAATCTAAAATAATCTAATCTTTCATCACGTGGGCGTTAGTCTATATTAAGTATTATATATTTGGATGTATACACTTACAATTTACGAGTCCTAAAACTAGAATGAATGAGAACAATCAAACAACAAAATCAATAAGATTGTTTTAAGTAATCAATAGATAAATAGAGGTGGCATACAACATACGATTGTCAAAAAAAAAATATACTGAAATTTCCGCGCGGCAACTAATCCGCTGTTAAAACAGAACTTCTTTCGTTGTTTTTAACTTTTTAAATACAAACGTCAATCATTTTTTTTGTTGAAATAAGTGAATACATATGATGACACAAGGTGCAATTTCGGTGGGTCACACCGGTATAACAATTTCAATTACCACAGACGCATACTGTCTGGTTACGGTAAATACTAAAGTTGCTTTTCTCCTTCTGACACACTCTAAATAATTTTTTGTAAGAAACGAAGAATCATGAAATTTTGACAAATTTGAACTCAAAACTAGCGTACAATTCACACCTAAAAAAAAATCGTTGAGAATATTTTAAAGAGTTATTTTTCAAAATTATATAAAGTTGCCGATTTGCGTGCAATCATTCAAAAGTCAACAAAGTAAACTAGAACAAAAAACAATGAAAAAAAAAAGATGTCAACCTTAGTGTAGCGTACATAATTTTTGAAATCTTAAACCATACAATAAAAGTAAAACAAAAATAAAACTCGATGACTTTGTACTTGAAAAACTGAAACATACACAATAAAAAAAAAATCAGCTGGTTATTATTTTACTTTTTTTTCTTTGCGAAGGTGGTTGATTATAAAATAAGTGAGAATTTATTAAGTAACAAAATTTTACATGAATTACGAAAGAGTAAGATAGTAAACATACTCACATTTTAAATTATAAGTAGGTAAGTACTTAAACGCTTATTAACAAAAAATACTTTTAAATTGTCGCCTTTTTTTTTGGTCGGATGACTCAAAGCAGATATAAAAAAGTTTCAAAATTTTCTCTTGTTTTTTTTTTAATTTTCAACTTCTTATTCCTAAAATATTTTATTAATTTTAAGCAAAATTTTTATTTCATATTCGCGAGTGCCATCATCCAATACTTCTCTAAACGTATACTTATGTACGTATATACGTGAAGTACACGATATATTGACAAAAGCAGATTTTGACGTCACCCACTTAGTTTAGTCATCATTCATCAAGATGATAATCATCAAGATTATAAACAAAAGCAATTAAATTTAAACACAATCAGTTCAACTTCAACTTAATTCTTCTCTTTAAACTTGGATAGCAAACATTTAGGTATACACGTATACGAGCACGTATATGTATTTGTTAATGAAAACTGTGTTCCACGCATATGTGTAAGTAAATTTTTATACATAGATGGAAGTGGTTTAAATTTCATGTTATACATTCTCATACACATACAATATGTATTTTGCTTTAATTTAAAAAAGAAAATCTTATAAAAAACTAAGGCCAAGGTGAAAATGAAGAAAACGAATATAAAAATAAGAAGTAGAAAAACAAACGGGTATAATACGAGTAGTATAAATGTAATTTCAAAAATTTTCAAGACCAATTCTGGTAATTTTTTTTTTAAATTATGAATGTACTCGTACCTACAGTAGATATTTATTTTTATTATTTTAATTTTTTGTTTGTGGGGCAAAAACGCTGACTGCCTGATGTCTACATCTTGTATCTAATTCCGGAATTTAATTTAAAAACGTCATTATATTCTTTGACATAATTATCTTACGTCATTTACACTCTCTAACACAGTTCTAGTAATAAACACATAAGTATTATTAGGTAGACAAAACATAAACGACACAACTTAACGATTGCTAGCTTAAATGTTAGTACAATTGTCGTACTCCTCCATATTTGTACTTGCTTATGGATTTTAGCCGTTACATTTGTCAATATCAAGCAAGTACTTATGTACATATATAAATAAATTTTTAAAGACATAATACACAATACAATGTCACAATTATTCTTGACTTCTATATTGCAATATTAGAATTTTCAAGTTGAACTTCTCTTATACCATTTCTTCTCTTACTATGAAATAGTGTTCGAAGGATACTTCCCATTTAAAACGTTCAATACGTTCAAACGTTTATCGTAAAGCTGCGCGTAACGTAAGAAATTCTTTAATTAATTATAAATCTGTTTACATATTTTACATAAATTTTTATTATTCTTTAAATATGCCTATTTATATTTATTACAAGTATATAAAATCACTTTTTATTTTTTGACTCTTAAAACTTCATATAAAGTGAATACGTGATAAAATCTCACTCGATAAAATATTTTGTCAATAATTTTTTGTTTTTATAAGTTCACACTATTATCTTAAAACGTTTGTATTAATCACTAATTATACGATCTTCAAAAAAAAATCACACAACCAACGCTCTATTTAATAATCAATACACGTAAACGTATTAAAAATTTTTAAAATTTTATAAGTAGGCGCCATCTATAATAAAGTTTTAATATGTGGTTTTTGTACGCGTATAAACGCATTAATTATACTTTAAAGAGAGAAAAAAAACAACAAAAAAAAAAACATTTTTTCAAAATCCGTCATCGACTTGCCACCTTACCATATTTAAAATTTAAATACGCTAACATTCTAAAGAAGAAAAAAAATTAAAAAAAAAAGTTTGAAAAACATAAAAATTTCTAATTTATTTTATTTTTACTTTTAACTTCTTTTGACCAATTTTTCTCGAATTTTGTCTCTTCTTTTTAATTTTCATACTTAGTAGGTATTTTTTGTCAACTCTTAAAAGCTCAGTATGATGTCATGTGAGATTTTTTCTTTGAATTTTTGAATTTTAATATTTACCTTTATTTTATATTTTCTCATGTTCTTAATTTCTAATTGGCCGCGATAATAAAATCCAAAAATGAAAAAAAAAATCTAACAATGACCAGTTATTTTGAATGCTACTTTTGATTTTTTTTTTAAAACTACTTTTACTAACTTTTATTGTTTAAAATTCATAATTGTAATCTAATGTGACATATGGACTTGACTACAAAATAAAAGATGTTAGACACTTTTAATCCTAATGCCAAATCACTTTTAATAATAACAAAATGATTTAAGAAAATCCTCCAATTAATTGTTTTGCTTATATAGGTATATCATATGAGAATGAGAATTTTTATTATGCATAACTATATTTTTCTCTTTCTATTCTTATTCTCTCCTTACAAATTATAGTTAATTATGATTTGTTTTTACTTTTCAAATACACACTCTTAGAAAATTTTTATGATCTTATTTGGCTTTTTTTTTGTTTCTTTGTTTTTTTATTATATTTAAATTTTTGACCCACTTCCAAATCAGGAATTCGATATTAGATTTTTTTTTTTATGTTAAATTTAGGTTTAAATGACTGTTATAACCGGTTTTTTTTCTATAAATAATAAACTGGAAATTATAAGAATAAAAGTAAAGTAATTTTAGTGTACATACAAAAGTTCAAGGAAAATTAATTTCAATATTTTGGTAAGGTTTGCTGGTGAGGTAACAAATAAACGAAATAAATTTAGAAATTAATCCTGCTTTACTGTTTTGTTTTTTGAATTCGAAATCAATTGTGAATCAAATTTTTTTTAAAATAGATAGGCGTGGAAGTAATCAAATTGCTTCAATATATTTGTAACAAACTTCTGTCAAATTCTTTTATTTCTTCCAAATTGATTTCTTCGTTTGCTGCCCTCAACTGGCTGTTCAATAGTAGGCTTTTCTAAAAATTTAATTCTACTTTAAAAAATGTTAATTTATATCCTTAATTTTATGCAAATACCTACTTTCCTGTGTTATTTTCCCAAATGTTAAAAATGACATTCACATGACATTGTCATCAAATGTCAATGTTCAATTTAATCAAAAGAAAAATAAATGAATGTCAAAATTTCTATATGAAATAAAATTAATGCATTATTTTGATGAATAATTTATGCAGTTTGATTTATTTATCTACATTCAAAATATAAAATTTACTCATAATTATCATTAAATTGAATTTGGTATTTATATCCACATAAAGAGAACAAAAAATTAAATAAAATTATCAGAATGACGTCACTAAATATTTTTTTTACTACATAATTTTTTTAAATAAAATTATAAGTATTTTTATGCACAATTCATATGTTTATTTATATTTTGTATTGTTATTGTGCCGAGGACGTGAGAATCAGATTTAGAGATTTCTTTAAACACACAATAAAAAAAAATATTTAAATTCAAAATGAATTCATTGTACTTTGCAATTCTTTTTATTTTCTTTTCAAATTTTTTTTATATTCTTTTATATTCCCCTTAATTTTTTTCTCTTTTCATATTTTTTTTTTATATTTCTTAGTTTATTGTCATTTTGATTTTGACATTCTTTTGACGTCTAAAACATTTCCTTTTGTTAAAAGATTTAATCGTAGCGAATTGAATGGAATTGTTGCTACTTTTTGAATGTGAATAGTTTATGGGTCATTTCGAAGATTCTTTTAAAATTAAAAAAAAAAATAAATGTATTTTTTATTTAATTTAAGAGAAAAATGGAAAGAAAACAGAAAAGTTAATGTAAGTTAAAAAAAAATAATAATGACAAACAAAAATAGTCAATTATTTCGGCATTTTTAGTTAATTTGAATGATGCTAGTTTTAACTATTTTTCTGTACCTCTCTTCGGAACTTTTATATATTTATTTATTAATTTATAAGAAAAAAGAAAAATTAAAATAAAATTTTTCAGTTTTTTTTTAACCAACTGCAATACACCATACAATACGGGAGGTATTGATTACGTATCAAATGTCACACATCAATATTTCATTAAAAACGGCTACTCTCTGTTTGAGAAGTCCAATAAAATTATTATACTTAAGGATACTCGACCGGGACCCTTAAGCCTTTCTAAAGATCTTTTGTTATTCCCATCACCACCTACATTAGCATTGTATATAAGCCGCTGACAAATTGCAGTTAACCCAAACTAACAAGCTCGCGCATAACCGCTGTCCTTAGCACCCTAAAGTAGAGTTCCAGAACAATAAGAAGAACTGCCTCTTCCCTCCGGGCGAAGCCATCAGTTTCCTCATTTCCATCTATTCCGTAATGCCTGTCACCCATATCAACCAAAAAGGTAAAAACATAGATCTTTTAGTATTGTGGATCCCATTACATCCGACGAGAGGGACCTACTCTCTAACAAAATAAAGATCCTGCTCCTCATAAGGCTCCTTCTGATACACTCCAGAGTACACAATTCAATAGCATATGTTTCAGCCTAAAATATTGATTTATAGTCAATCGCCATTTGTTAAACTTAATATACTTATATGTAATTTACTTTTAAAATATCAAATACTGTCGGTTATGTGCTGTTCACATCAAATTTTTGTGCTATTTAATATTTCTTAGTGCTAACATTTGATTTTCTGCTTTTTAATTTGCGGCATTCTTGTTAATTTTCAAATGATAATTAAAGAAATAGTTTTAACATGGAAATTAGTCATAAAAATTTAACGAATATTTAGGTGAGGAAAAATATGGCTTTTTATTTAATTATTAAATATCTATTTTTTATTTAGAAAAATTTTACAAAAATTTTAAGCACATGACTATGAACTATATACAAATTTTGTAGATTATCATTGGAAGCGAGCCCTAGAAAGCAAAATTAAAAACCATTACTGCCTCATAAATCAGGACCTTATCCCAAAATTTTTTCGCAAATTTTATTAAGTACAATTTTCTACCCATATAAAATAAAAAATTAAGGTTTTTTTTTTAAAATCAAACTTTAAATTTTACTTAATTTCAATATCCGGCACAATAAAACTAAAGCAATGAATTTTTTATGTGCACACATACATGCATAAAATATAATTTATTGTTTACTTGTGTTTAGTGCAAATGAAATCTACTTTAATATTTTTAATAATAATTTAATATAATAAGAAATTGAATAGACAAAAGACCCAAAGTATACAACATTTTGTATGAAAATTAAATTATGTATTACATATTCGTGTACATATTAATTTAAATATAAAATAATTTAGACGATGCCAGTTTCCTGACTTAAAAAAAAAATTAATAACATTGTTATATGAACATTATGAATTAAAATGATTACGTATTAATAGTAAAAAAAACAAGGATATTTTAAAATTCACATCAAGCTAAAGACATGTATTATTAACATACTTTCCTTTTAAATATACAGGATATTCAAATAAAATATTTAATAAATAATAATTACAATAAAATCATAGTGAAGTCCAACAATTAATAATAAAACGAGTTGTTATCCATGCCAGTACAGTAAAACTTTTATTTACGATGAATTCATTGATTTCTGAATTAAAGACGCCAGTTATTTTGGTCACCTGGTTGTGATAAGCAAGACTTAAATTTTTATTAAAATAATTTCCTATTAATTGTGTTGTATTTAATAAAGGATCACAGTCTTATGTTCAATTATATGAAAACCATTTAATAACTGGCGTAATAATTGATATATTCAATATGAGTATATAGTACACATATACTTTAATACATAATAAATAATTACATATTTCATAATTTTTATTTCTCATTATTTTTTAACTTTCTTTTTGTATCGATATTCAAAGTTAATGGAAAACTTTTGTTGTCATTTAATAATAAATTAAAAAAAGAATAAAATTAATGGTTATTATTTTACTATTATAAATAAAAGTAAGATTTATTGATTTCTTAATTGGTTCACGTTTTATGTAACAAACTTGAAACACCATCGAACGAATGGTATGTTTTTCAGAAATTAAAATTAAAAATAGTCATGTACCAATACCATATGCATTGCCCAAAATCACTAAAACAATTTTCTTATATTATGATTCCTAATTCGATTCCACTAGATTTGCTAAATTCAGTTTTAGAATTTGGTTTTGTTTTTAAAAACTTAATTGAAGTCATATGGAGGTCAAGGATTGTATATTGGAAATTGAAATCTACAGAGGACATTGAACTTAGAAATTAATTAATGTTTCTTTACTGATTCCTTAAAAATTCTATGGAAATATCACATCGATTCATACTGAATAATTTTTAGCTATTAAGAGCTATAGGTTCTTCTTAACTCAAAGACTCATATTTAACCTGTGACATCAAACTTGAAATCGGAAAAATTTTAATTTATAAAATAAATCAGAAATTAGTTCTGATTTTCTGAGTATTGAAAATAAATTTTAATTTTGCTTTGTCTTCCTGTGATTTGGTAAGCGATTTACGATTTATTTTTTTCATTAACGTTTTTTAAATAACTAAAATTTTTACCATATGTGCCTACATAAGCATATGTAGTAGTCTTACATTTTATAATCTGTCTTACATGAATAAAATTATTGTATAACAATTCACTAACAAGCAACATAATGGTTATATGTAAGCAAATTTTAATAAAGTCTTACAAATGTAATATTGATCCTTTTATTGATTTTGTCTTTATTTGATTTGTAATTTGAACATTTTGTGTAAGGTGATAGAAAATCATTTGGATTTAAATTTAAATATTGCAAGAATAAAAATAAATTCGTATATTAATCTATAGACGATTTTGTTGAAAAAATGTTATGAAATAATATAAAAAATTTTGAAATATCAAGAAAAATTTCACTCTTATATTATCAATTCTTATTGACAACTTTCGATACGTAACCTATTCAAAATTAAGCACCTCGTATTTAACACAAATCAACAACTACAATCAAGTGAAATGAAAAACAAAAACTATTTTTATTGGTAATTGCAATTTTGAACCACAAAAAGTTTTTTTTTCCAGTAAAATTTAATTTTACATCCGATTCCTGTGTCAAAATCTCGATTAAAATTTTATTTGTGTTGCGCTTATTATTTTATTTTTCTTTTTTAATTATTTAATGACAGTCAATCAATACATTATGAAAAAAACAAAGCTTTATTTTAATAATCACAAATCACATTGCCTTATTGTCATTGGAATGTTGTCATATTGTGTATATATGCTTAACTGACATAATGAATTTATTATTTCATTCACAACAGCGACACCACCGGTCATGAGATGTTAAAGAAATGATTGCAAATTGGAATGGAATGACGGCACTCTTATAATGTAATTAAATTATTAGCAGTAACAACTTGAAATTACCGCATATGCTTAAGAAATTGAAAATATTACTTGGTTTGAGCTTTTTTAACACTTCTCTTTCGGAATAACATGTACGCTGCTACGCAGCATGCATAAATAATTTTTAAAGAGAAACTAATTCTCATTTTCTCATAGCCGCATCAATTTGAACAACAAACCAATTTGAACAATTTTTACATTTAAGTACATATAAAAATTTTATATATATACCCGCACGATATAATCGGTAGAGTCTAATTTATTCCTAACTAGTAAAATCTATTTTTGACAACTAATATCATATGCTGTAACCAAACTTTCTATAAATTCTTATACAAATTTTCAAAAAGCATACGGAAACACACCTTGTGACTTATATCACTCTGGATCAACTATAAAATTTCCTCGTTTTTTCTCTCTTTATTTATTTTTAGTTTACTTTTTGTCATGTAACATTTTGACGGAACTTTTTTTTAAAATACAATTAACTGATTGATAATAATTGCATTTAAAAAAAAACAATAAGTAGCCTTAGTTATATTGCAAAATAATCGCAAAAATACAAAAAAAAAATAAAAAAAAATCAAAGCAAAATAAAATCGAATTCATAATACAATCGATTTGTTAAGAAACTTAGAAAATAAAGCAAAAAAACGGCAACACAATCAAATATAATAAAATAACAGGAAAATTTTAATTTGATTAAAATTGAAATATTTTTCATTCTTTTTTATTTTCATTTTTTTTGTAACTTACTAATTTTGCACTGAGCTTTTCTTTATCTCTTTTCTTCTTATTATAATTTTATTTAATAATTTTTTTTCTTCTTTTCTTTTTTTTCTTTTCATTATTTTCAATTCCAAAGTCAATTAAATTTCATACATCAGAGTATATATAAAATAACATAACCTTGAAAGTATCTAATTACCTGACTACAATCATGGTAATTATTACATATATTTAAACATATACACGATAATATACAAACTTTTTTATAATAATACATAAAATATTAATTTGAACAATATTCAAACATAAAACAGTGGTGTGCAATTCTTTACTAAAGATGGTCAATTGAACAGGTAAGAAAATTTTATAAACATGTAGTGCAAAAAGTTGCACTTTCACAAACAAATGAATATTATTAGAATAGAATATTTGAAGGAATTTTTGAACGAGAAAAGAATTAACGGTACCACAATATATATATGTACAACAAACGAATAATACTTAGTTACAATTTCAAATCCATAAACCACATGATCGGCAAGTACCGTAAGCTTTTCGTACCGTAAGTAAGGTAAGCCTGAATTATACAATAAAAAGGAAGTATAAAATTATTATGGTTTTTTCATCAATATTAAATTTTATGAATATTTGAAAGCTAAATTATAAAATCCATTCTTTTTTAGTACGACCTAATTAAAAAATTTCAAGATTTTGTAACTGATGGGATTTATCAGTAGCAACAGGAAAGGTACTGAGTGCGTTCTAGAAAATTTGAAAAATAAATTGAGAAAAACAGATTGAGAATGTCTGACATAATGCATAACATAATAAATTGTGTATATAAGTATTATATACTTTTATAATAATATTTATTTTTCTATACATATTCGCATTAGATTAAAAAATAATTGTATTCTATTGTAATATGATAGAAAATTTCATACTAAAAATAATAATAATACTAAAAAAAAAATAGTATTTTTTATTAGTATTACAAAGAAAATTAGAGTAGTAGTAGTTGTAGTTAATAATAATAGTTATTATTATAATAAAATAAGAAAAAACGAAAATATTAATTTTAGAATTGAAATTAAGAAAAAAAAGATAAAACCGGAAAATGCACTTTTATTACGTATTTAAAAATTTTGTTTTTAATATTTTCTTGTTTACTTTATTTTTATTTAAAAGTGTTGAACATAGATAAAATAATGTAAATTTTCAAAATTAATTTATTATTACTTTATTACTTATACGTATTCATATAGAGATATTATAAATTTGTCAACGACTTTAATTCAAAATTTTAATTGCAAGTACGTTAAGTATCTATGTAAGAGTGCGATAAATCGAACGGTATATGGTAATTTAAAGATAACGGTGATTCAATTTCAAATTTTCTCACTTGGTTAGGAACTATATAATCAATATAAAATAAATATTGTAATTAAGGCTCCCTTTTCCATAATAACATTGTATTTACATGCCTCACAAGCAAAACACATGTACATTGTCACGTATTTAACGTTATGTATAAATATGTATACCCTATAAAAAATTATTCATTGCCAGAATTATTCATTTTGCTAAAATTTTACCCTAAATTTTAAAAACCATAATTTTATAAAATTATGAGAAAATAAAACTTCTTACGAGAAGTATGCACTCCCTAAATAAACTATTATAATTTTTCAACATTTATATTCTCTCCATAGGCTTATATAGACACAATATGTATAGACATAAAAGTGTTATGTATATATGAATTTGTATAAAATCATTATAAAAATTTTTGTAAATAATCTAAAAGTGTATAGTTATATGTATATTTTAATATCGTAAATAAAGAAATTGAAACACAACACTTAATTAAAAATAAATAATTCAAAAACGGTCATGTCGAAAAAATAAAGGTAAACTTTTATAAGAATATCTTATTTATATCTTACTTATGTATATAGAGCTTAACTTTAAAATAATAATTAATTACTTGGAAAAATAATTTTTTATAACAATTAAAAATAAACTTTTGTCCTTGTTTTGAATTTTGAAGTATGTATATTATAGATTAGGGATACCAAACTAATTAAAAACAAAATTTTTATGAATTGAAATTGACATTATGATTAAGTATGTACATATTGAATGCATACTTAAATCGACAAGCAGCGACTTGTGTTTTCTTAGAGATATGCCTAGGTTCTGCTTTCCTGATAGAATTCCGTGGATTGTTCTGTCTCGCAAGCTTATTCACTTACAGTTCTCCGAAACCGAACTCCTGGCGACGACCTACACTCTAAGAACGTTCTGGGCTTAGAGGTCTCGGCCTTCAATGCCCTCATCGCGGCCTGGTTGTCAATGCCCAGTGAAAAAATTGACGCTGTCAGCAGATATCATATTTTCTTTAAGCCAGTGCAAAACCTTTTCAATCGTAATCACCTCTGCCTAAAAGACAGTGTAGTTATTCGGTAAACGGGAAAAGAACTCAACATCTAATTGCCCAGAATAGACTCCTCCATACCTTGCTATCTAGTTTCTTCCTCCATTTTTATACCGAGGCCAAATTTGTCTCGGCAAAAGCGAAGCTTCAAAGTTCTTTCTGAATGAGAGCACAGGAGGAACAGAATCAATTGTCACCACCACGTGTCCCCGAACGGAAACATATCCTTAAAAACCATACGCACTGTGACGCGAATCAACCGTACTGCGATGTTCCCGCGTCCATCTGACGGAAAATGGCAAGAGAATCTCAAGAGTCTGAAGAGGATTGGAGCACAACACCACACTAATGCACATCATTGCCATTCTTTGAGTTTTGCTTATCAATTTGAAGTTCACAGGTGGACAGAGCGCTGGCCGACACTTAATATATTCTAATTTTTTACCCAATTCTATGGTACTAAGCAGCCTTTAGAATACTTTACGTTATTCGTAGTCTCACCTTTATATATTTAACATCACATACATGCTTAGAGTAACTTAAATAATTTTAAAATTAAACAGTAAATTTAACACAATTCCATAAAAATAATATACTTAGATATGAATTGTATTTTAACAAACATCTGGTAGCCTCATAAATTTTTAATATTTTTCTGTTTATGTTCACTTATCTCTTTATATGAAGCTCGATGTTATTCAAAAACTTTTTTCCATAAATTTGGAAGAAATGATGAAAGAAAACAAATTTCATAGCTCACCTGAAAAGAAAAGAAAAAAAAAATATTATTAAAAATTAGAAAAACAAAAATTAAAGAAAATTTTATGCTACTTAAGTTTGTGTTTGTGTACTTAAATTGTTCATGAATACATGTGTGTGTATGTGTTTGTAAGCATAAGAAAATTCCTCTTTGTTTATTAAAATATTTAAAGGACATTTCTTTTTATTTTCTTGAAGATCTTATTGTGTGTACTTTAATAATTGGAATTTTTATCTTACGATGAAAATTTTAAGATAATAAAATAATCATTTTTAAGAGAAACTCATTAGAAAAACAATTGGTTTTTTCCTCATCTTAAATGAACTTTAAGAGTTTGCTGTCAGCGTTATTAACAAAATAAATTATTTGTATTTGACACTTTAATAATTTATATAATAAATTAATGTTTTATTTAAAAATGACTTTTTTAATTAAAAGATTAGTCATTTTATAATTGGGGAACAAATTTTTCGGGACCATTATTAAATAATCAGTTGGGTTTTCTCGAGACCAAATCATTTAGCAAAAATTCAAACTACTTATAAAATTACTCTTGTGATTTTGAAATCATCAAAATTATTTGCTGAAATTCGATCATTCTTCCTCGCGTATACAAATTTTGGAACGCATTTTCAGGTCATATTGGAAAGTTACTCTTCAAATTCATGTTTGAAATGAAGTTTCTCGATAAAACCTTTAAATTTGTGCTAAAATTAATAAATTGAAATTTTAAAAAGTGGTTAATATTTTAAATTTTTTTTATATATTTTCATGCTATTTAAAAATCACTTGAATAGTTTAACAATACTAAAAAGGTTCACATAAAATATCAATTTGTAAAAAAATTCTTAACATCCCATTTAAAGTTCTCATTTTTGCTATTCAATTCCTCTTCATTATATTTAAAATTTATTAAAGATCCTTTTTTACTTAAACTCTTGTGAAAGAAAACCGAAAAAAAAACTCTTAACGCCACAATTATTTTTTTCGTATTTCAATGTTTTTTTTTTTTTGGTTTTTGTTTTACAATTTTTACACCATATGAATTACAAGTACACATTATAACAATCGGAAATCCTGAGAATTTCTTTGAATGTTCTGATTGAAGGGAAGAAATATTTTATGTATATATGCTTTCAGCACGACTCCAAGGACTAAAATTTATTTTTGAATGAAATTCTCAGTTTTTTATACGTAAGTATATTTTAAAATAACATTGTGCACTTATTTTTTTTTACTAACTTCACATACAGTTAATTTAACAAAACAGGATCATTCATTTCTTCTCATTACAAAAGAATAAGAAAATCAAATTTTTCTGTTAAATGAGTACAATGTGTAATTCAAATTTTTTAGAATTACATCTGTTATCGATACTTTTGGTAATGAAAATAACAACAAGAAAAAAAAAATAGTATTGAATGTCTAGACATATACGAAGTGAAAATTAAAATTATGTGAGAATTTTTAACAAAATGGTACAAAAGTTTTTTCACCCATAATGTTTAAACAGCATGTTACCAAATAAAAAAAGAAATATATTCGAATAATAGCCATTGTTCAATTCGAAAATTTGCTATAATTTTAAAAATAAAATTACACACTTTAATTACTAGAAAAACAAGCTACATGTTGATTACTAATACAAAAAAAAAATTTTAGTTACCGAACAGACAACAGACTGAATCAAACTTCAACCGATATGGAGAACCAGTCAGATATACAGAGCGACTAAGCCAAGAGTTTTCCGGTCTTGTGCAAAATTAATTCTATTATACGCAGCGAAACTTTGCAAACATCATAATCCGTCAACCAGAAGTTGAAAGTAATTATCAATAGATGTCTCAGAATAATATGCTGAATATTTTGACCAACATTTATATAAGCAACGAAGATTTTTGTAAAATAACAAGCGAAGAATGCCTCCGTAGTAAATAAGAAAGAGAAAGTGGAGATAGGTTAGGTACACTCTAAAAAAAAAAACTGCCATTTATGTTGCTAGAATGAGTTTGCAGGGGAAACCAGTAGGTTCAAGAAGACCCGAACATCCCAGAAACACTTAAGCAAGCAAATAGCAAAAAATAGAATATAAGTAGGTATGAAATCTTTAAGAAATATTTAAAAAATAAAATGCAAAGAATTTATTTCTACTTGCATAGATAAGGTTTATTTACTTTACTTATGCTAACTACTTTATACTTTTTACACATTAAAAGAGAAAGAATCCTTAGAAAATCATTAGAAAAAAAAAATAAATATTAAGCACTAAAATGTTTATTATATTAATTTTGACCTTTACACAACCTACTCAAATAATTTAAATTTAACCTTTAAAATATTTTTTCACTTTTCAAAATCCCCGACTTTACTTACTTTGGTATTTCATTTCTTTATGTACATACATACATATTTTAAAACAAAAATATTAAAAATTCATTTCAAAAGAATTTATAAAACACCAGTAAAATGAAGTATTTTTAAATATTATGGGTTTTTATTATAGCATTTATAGGAAACATAACCTTACTTTTGACCTATTGTTACACATAAGTAGTACACATTGACAGCTATACATACATATATGCATACGTATCATTTACATATATTATACATATATATTTTTATATTATATTTTAATGAAGAACCAATCTATATACAGTAGAACCCAATTACATAGAAACCCTTTCTGCCAGAATTTTTTGTACGTATGTATATCGGTAAGTTGTAATACAAATGACAATGAGAACATATTATGCATATATATTATTATAATTATTGAATACTAATTACTATAGTAAGTTGCATTTAAGCGTTACAAATAGTATTAAGAATTAAAAAAATTACATGTGAGCAGGCACGATTCTAACTAATTTGGTATCCTACACAGTATAGACCCGCTGCCATATATAGTAAAATATGCAATGCGTACAAAGGAATTGTGTTTACATATGAGTGTTGCAAATAACCGTATTCGACTATACATATGCATATGACAACCCCCTTTAATTTTTCTTCAAAAAAAAAAAAACACAATATTTTACCCACATTTCACTTAATTTTACCTACATTCTTTATTATTTCTTAAGAAATTTTTTCCATTTTCTGTTTTTGATTTTTAAGAATTTATTAAATAAGCTAAACATTTTATATTAAACCTAGTACATAATACTTAAATAATAATAAAAAATAAAATAAAATTAAACAGTAAAAAGAATGGTGGGGTTTGTGGGTAAAAAAAAAAACCAGAAAAAAAAGCTAAAATAAGTGGAAAACTTAGAGGTAAGCAAATAAATGAAAACTAGTTCAAATGAATTACACCTCTGTTGATGCTACAATTTACCTTTAGCCTAGATCTTTTAAGTTTTTTCTATTTTATTTTTGCTTGCTTATTTATTTAGTTTAGCTTAGTTAAATCCCACAACAACCTACTTAAAAGCAAAAAAAATATACTTATATTTAAATATATGTTGTACATTTATGCAGATATATATATACGTATGTAAGCAGGTTTAATTATTTTAAAATATATCAAGCTACCCAACCAACATATGTATGTATACAGATAAAGAGCAATGTTATTTTTGTCGCAAGTTTTAATATTATAAAAGTCGCTATTATTGCAATTTAATAAAGTATATGAATGCATTACACAATATACGTAAAGATTTTGCATTGGTATATAATATGTATATGTGTACATGATTATTATACACATATTATTGTTGTCATTATATTCAGTTTTGTCAATGTTGCCGTTCACAATTATTATACGTTCAATTCAATCAATCGAAAGACGCTTTGTTGTCTGTCTAGTCGGTTTTTCACTTCAATGAGAATTATATTTTTTTTTTTTAATTTTTGATTTTTTTCTTCTACTTATGGTTTTTCTGGTTCTTCTTTCAATTAATTTTATATAAAAACAAAAAAAATATAATGCAGGAAAATAATTCATAATCAAAACAGTTGGTTTTAAATTGTTTTAACGTTTATAACATTTGCTCACAATGGAATAGATAAAGGAAATCTGTGAAGTTTGTCTAAGTAGACCCATAGTTGCTTCATATATGTATAAAATGTGGCTCTAAATAAAAAAATATTTTGTACACTTGATAGATGTGAAAAGTTATATAATTTATATCAAATTCATCTCTTCATGTAAATTAGTTGTTATTGAATATTGAATAGGCGGAATTTGCGTTATCGGTTATACTATAACAATAAATAACAATTTTTTCTAACTTCCGTCAATCATTCCGCTCTTTTCGTTACGTTAAATATTGATGTTCCGATAATGAGTGCCGGCCGTCTTAATTTTTTTTCCAATAGTTCTCTAGGAGGAGCTTACGTTTGGTATATGATATCATAGACAGCCATTGGTATTATTTTAAACTAAATAAGTAACTAAGCCTGCCGTTCTCATTTTATTATTTTACATGTAATGTACAATATATTAAGTTATTATTATACTTAATATAATTTTTATTGTAACCTGACCAGGTTTTGATTCCGAGGCTCTTCGATTAGATGGCACCATTGATCAAGCATTAGAGAGTCGCTAGGGACAACTATACAAAGTTACTTACTTATAATGATTTTCCTTATCCCATGAAAAAGTAAAGCGAATGGCGATTTTTATATTAAATTTCACTTTTTGTGAAAAAGAGTTATACTTAAAATTTATTATCACGGCAAAAAAAAAAAAAAAAATAAGCAATAATTGTGCAAAAAAGAAGTTTTACATTGTTTATAGCAAAACAAAAATGCAATTATACAACATACATACATCCATATACATACATACATATGTATACAACATAGACACACGTTTATGCACTTTCTTTCTATATTAAGAAAATTTGTTATTATTATTGAGCGAGCGTCGTCTCTCTTGCATTTGTTTTTTCTAAACATTACTTTGTAAACAAATAAATTTTATATACGTTTATGTGCAAAAATATGACAGATAAAAATTATAAATGTCAAATAAATTACGTTAAAATATTTTCAAATACATGTACGTACATATATGCATGTTGTGTATAGCTATGTATTTTAACTTACTATAATTTATAAAGTTAAAAACAGAAAAATGTTAAAATTATTATAAAAGATTATCGAATACGAACGAGTACATGGGAGCGTAACGTTCGTTCATAATAAATAAAAATTATTGTATTTGAAAAAAAAAATGTTAAAGGAAAACAATTTAATTACAAATTCAATATGGACTTCGAAATTATATTAAGTACATTAATAATTACATATTTTTGTACACAAGTACATACTTTCATTTGATAAGAGTAAATAACATTTTTTTTTTATAAATAAAAGACTGCCATTATTGTGCCATCAAGTAAACACTAAGAAAGTAGATATTGTTACAAAAAATAACAAAAAATTGAAAATAATTTTCTATACTTTATTCAATTGTTAGCCAATTTATTAATTAATTTATTTTATAAAACGTAAGTATGTATATGTATGTATATGTATAAAATATAAATTATTATTCAATATAAAAAAAAATTATACGTGCAATGTTTTATTATGAATTAATTAAAAAATGACGGAAATATCACATTTTCTTTTTTTTTTGTAAATTTGTTAACTTTAAACAATTCATTAAACAATTTTCATAACAGTAATTGTCAATGATTATATTGTCTTAAGTAATGAAATGAGTACAAATTTTAAAATGGTATAAAAGTACTTTCAATTATTTTCACTTTCTGAGTGTTTAGTCAGTATCCTAAATTGATTTCCGTAACTCCCATAAATGAATAGCAATTTTTATAAATTATGATTGGGGTAGTAATACCATATATGCATATAATTGGGACATTTAAAATGAAAATTATATTGAAATTGTTAATGATTGCTAATAAAATAAAAAATATGTTGAAAATTTTTTAAAATATTTTCTCTAAAATATTGAACAATTATTTAATATAATTATTTAATATATAATACAAATTTTTTTTATTATTTTAGGTATAAAATAATAAATTTTTTTAAAATAACAACATTAATAACAAAATTTTTATATTTTTTCAGGTATAATAAAAGATCTTGCACAATAAACAGCAAATACGTAATTTTCGTTGAATTAGAGGGACTTTCTTAGACTAAATGATATGAAAAAGAACAGTACCAACGAAAAAAACAAATGAATTAAACAATTGGGGGGGGGGGGGGCTCTGATCGGCTTTTTTTTAATATGACACAAAATGGCAATCGATTTTCAATATTGCAAAAAATATCAAAACAACAGAATAATGATGTAGATTGAAAGAATCGACCAGTGAATAACCCATAATTTTCATAGAAAACATGGTAACATGGAAAAGGCATGCCTATCTCATCTATATCCAATATACATCATTTTAAATCAAATAACATACTACACCAAATCATTCTGCTTACGGAAGTTGATGAAAGTAGACATACGAGTCATCATACATCATTTTAAATCAAATAACATACTACACCAAATCATTCTGCTTACGGAAGTTGATGAAAGTAGACATACGAGTCGGAATACAATTTATTGAAATCACAGGTGGGGATACTAACCACTATACTACCGAGTAATTTAATGAAATAATTGCATAATTATTTTATTTAGAAAATAATCTGATTTCGCCTCACATACATTTCGAAAAATAATAAAAATTTTTTCGGGAATTGTTTATTTGACAAATTTATTATTCCCAAATGAAAACTATCTACATATAAAATTTGTTGTTCTAGGAAAATAATTTTTGGAATACAATTTACTTATTTTTGTCATTAAAACTTAATAAGCTATACTATTAATTTTTTGATAAAATATAAAAAGTTAATGACTTTTTCATATTATTCATAATATAAATTAGTTTTCCATAGTTATATGCATATCCATAAATATGTGAAGAATTTCAACAGAAAAAATAAAATAAAAGAACTGAAATATCCTTGGAAATTTAACTATATAAGTATAAAAATAAAAATAATTCTGAATAAAAAATATTTATATTAAAGGTCATAAAGTATAATATAAGTAGTGCTTGTTGTTATACAAAAAGCCTATACTTAATTCCGAATTTTTATTTATAGATTTCATTTTATTTAAAAAAAAATATCATTCAAATTGAAATCGAACGTTATTATAAAATTTATTTTCAAATTAATGACAAAAACAAAACAGAATTTATAAACTTATATATGGTGCTTAAAATTTAAAAAAGCAAAAAGTTTACTTAGGACGAAGACCTTATTTTGATTTTCCTTTGCTTATTATAAGTACTACAGGCACTTTAATTAGTTTTAATCTATTAAAATCAAAGTTTTAGCTCGGAACAAAGTTTTCCTGTGTAGCCACACCATTTTTTTACCATTTTTGTCATTTTAAAAATAAAAAAATTTTAATGGTCACTAAATTTGTAACTAGTTCTGTGAATAGAGCATTTTTTAGAGAAATTTTTATTTGAGGTAAAGAACATGTTTGCTTAAAAACTTTGACTATCGTATCACATTTTAAGTACAATTTAAATTAGAAACTCTCTAAACTTCATCAAAACCATTCCCATTTATAAATATTAAATTCAATATTTAAACATCCTGTTCAAACACCAGGAATAAATAAAACACATTATGTACATACTATGAGTTACATAATAATAATAAAAATAAATAAATTATAAAGGATAATTATTTACGGTACTTTTAATATATTAAAATATAAAAAAAAAGCCCTATATGAATAAATGTCATTGTTTTTTTAAAGAAAAAAAAGGATATTTGCAAATTATATAAAGATCCTTTTTTAATAGTATTAAATATGTAAGCAATTTTTCAATAATTTATACAAAACATTAATCTTTTGTTTTTAAAAATTAAAAAAGGGTTTTCCTTTTTAAATTTTTTTTTTAACTGTTGTCCCATCCTTCTGCCTCCCTTTTTAGCACTTTTCCAAAAAATTTTTGAAAAAAAGTGCTTATTAGTTTCACTCTGTCCGTCCGTCCGTCCGTCCGTCCGTCCGTCCGTCCGTCCGTCCGTCCGTCCGTCCGTCCGTCCGTCCGTCCGTCCGTCCGTCCGTCCGTGTGTCTGTTTACAAAACTTCTACACCGTTGAAGATAGAAAGCTGAAATTTTGTACGTACATAAATCTTTACTAGAAACTTATTTCCATAGAACAAAATTTTTACCTATCTCCCCCCCTCTAGAAGTTATACCCCCCCAAAACCCTAAAAACGGCCTTTTTTAACTATTTGTTGCAATGAAACCATAAGCATTTTTGAAATTTTGCAAACGCAGAAAGACAATGGCTTGCTTCCTCTAGCACGGCATACTATAGCTAAACTTTAGAAAAACAAAATGGCCGTTCAAATTTACCGTTATCTAAAGTCTTTTTTTTTCCAAATTTTTGATTTCGTTTTTCTTCTAGACCCCAGCCTGTAGAAGCTTGAAATTTTAGGGCCTTTTAGACATTACCAAATAGTTCATTTCGTTAGAAGAAAATTTTTTTCCATCTCCGCCCCCTTTCAAGTTATTGCCCCTTGAAATTTGTAAAATTTGAATTTTTGACACCCTATATTTCCGAAAGCGCAAGCTTTTTCAAATGTCTATAAACGCTAAAAGTTAACGGTAAATTCCATGACATTAAAAAATATAATTATTTTTCTTAACTCACACATTTAAACCTTAAAATCGAGCATTATGTTAACCCCTCTTTATACTATTTTTGCTCTATTTCAAATACTGCATAAATCGTTCATCCTAAATATATGCAATCCCAGAAATAGTTTTGTATATGAATAAAAAAAATTTTAATAGTGTGATAGGTATACATAGATTGTATTTAAAAACAGAATTTTCACTTGGCGAAGGGAAAAGTGCTACAATACAAACCATTGGTTTGACCCAACTTTATTCATTTTTAATTACAAAAGAATCACCATTTTTAATATGTTTTGTATACATATATGGGTATATGATGAGATTATTTATGGAACCAGAAAAAAAAGCATAACTATCCCATCTTATTTTCTCAATTATGTGATTTTAATGATTATTTTTATAACTATTATAAAAAAACATATATAATATGTATAACAGAATTCTAAAAGAATTATGAAGGTATATATAAGTAACTTTTATTTTAAAAGCAAAAAAAGGAATACTAATATTACGTACTATATACGCAATTATACGGAATTAACCAAAAACCTTTTAAATCGGTGGTTTTAAGGAAAAACTTAATAAATAGTAAGACTAATCTTTCAACGTAAACCGATTTTTCAAAAACACATGTTTTTGTAATTTTATGTACTCATAATATCGAAGCTATAGCAGGAGTATGTTCAACAAAATTTAACAGAATATCGATAAAACTATTACGATTTCTAGTAATTGAATTAATTTTAAAAGAAAATGATGCCAAATTCGTCTTAGTAAATGAAGTTTAACGGTAAAATTCAATTTTAAATTTAGATATTTGTAAATATTAGCCGTTCTGTCCGAATTTGATCAAATAATTAAGATAAACGTTCACCAATTCTTGATTCGTTAAATTATAGAGAATTCGAATTTGGAATTAAATTGAGAGTAATATTATTTTAATTGAGAGTAATGTAGCAATGTAAATTATGTAATTTTTGCTTGTAGCAACAGAAATTTTAAAAACATTTTTAAGGTACAAGAAGCAAGTATTTTTTTTCATTTTAAATATAAAAAATCGTCAATTAAAAAAATTTTTCCTAAAAATAAAATATTATGAAAATTTTAGAAAAGTTTTGTGTATGATAACAAAAAAATTATTATGATTAATTAGGATTAAATTCCTTAGGTTATCCTTTATTTGAAAATAAATTATATAGAAAATTTTTAAATTTAAAAATTTATAATTTTTTACCAAATTATAATTACGGTATACGTGTCTTTTGTTATTTTAATTTTAAATTATAAATGTAAATAGTAGTATGTACTTTTATCATCTCAATATTAATTTATTAATAAGTATATCATTTGTGTGCCCACATCCACAACACTCCATTATAAGTCATAAAGCAGATCAGTTGTTCGGTTCCCATCATGTATATATACTTAAGTGCCGTCTAATTATATTTAAATTTAAAAATAGAAAATTTTACTATTAATGTTGGTAGGAAAAGGCATTAGAACTTATTTATACATGCGTATTAGTTCTAGTTTTTTTCTTGTCATTTACGTCATTACTAAATAGTCATTATCTTCGAACAGTCATTTAACCTGAACAATTTTTAAATTCAAAATTTATGTTAAAAAAATGTTAAATAAATTTGCGATAATAAAAAATAACAAATAAGTCATAAAAACAATTTTTAAAGGGTATTCACTTATATACGAGATCAAAACCAGATACCCTTTTGAAAAAAAAAACTTTGTTAAATGGTCTAAATAATTTAATATTAAATATAAAAATTTAATACTTAATATCGATTAGAGAGCTTAGTGGAAAATTTTTATGCAATAAATAAAGAAAAAAGGCCTGTTTGCGTTAAATGTTGTATAAAATTGATACAAGAAATTTGAAAAAAAGCATAGCTGATTTATAAATGCCAATATTTATAATTTAGACCAACGGAGTTCAGTTTTATAGATTTTAGAAACAATAATAAAATTTATAGCTTTAATTTTATATTTTACGATCTTAAGATTATAAAATGGAAATTATTGTTACTAACACTATTTTTGTTGCTAACACTACAGTAAAGACAGTGCAGGCTCAGTAATACTCAATACTAAAGTATTTACTAAATTAGTAATTTTATAAAAAATTTATAACTTACGCACATTATTTATCCTCAAACTTAATTAATCCATCTCATGTCATCACTTTTTTTCTTAAATATTTAATGCTTTAAGTTTTTCATTTATACTGTTAAAATTCAACTCTGGCCAAATAATTGCAATGTAAATTTGTTTTTTTATTTTGATTTAAAAAATTCTTTCCAATCATCTACCAACAAACAAACAAACTCCAACAACACAAAAATGCTGTATCGTTTACACATTAATCCCAAAAATTCTAATTTATATTTTAAAAAAATAAAGATAAAAAAAAATTTAAAATATTCAAATTGTCTGCAAAATCTTCCTTTTATGTTTATTTTCCCTTGAAATTCTTAAATATAATATTTTTTTGCTTTGATTTTCCATTGTAAAAAATGTTCAAAACATCAAACAATTTTCTTTTCAATTTAATTTTTGAAGTTTAATATCTCTTGAAATTTTGTAACAAAATGACATTTTCGTTCTTAATATTTTTGATGTTTTTTTTTGACATTGAAAAAATATTTAATGTATTGGAAATTTTTATTTGAAACACAGTAGAAATCCACTTATAGCACAAAAAATTTTCATAAGAATTTTTCAGTATAATTGCGTTTTTGATTTTGTTAATTACGTACACAGACATAAATGTGGCATAGAACGTCAAAAAATGTCTTTAAGTAGTTACAATATTTGCCACTAAAAATAAGAATTTTAAGTATAAAATTTAGATTTTACAATAAATATACTAGTTGAACTAGATAATTGCCGCTTATGGAAAAAGCGTTAGCAGCGAATGCCTATAAACGAAATCAATTATATAAAATTCGGCAACAATATTCATAATAAATACGAGCTAATAACAGATTATGTACTTTTATAAATCTGTTTGCCTATAAACAAATGGATATACATATATTGTATGTGAAAAGTTAACATAAAAGGCTATTAATATCGAACTCTTTACTACTCGTATTACCAAATTATAACTATATGTACATAATTATAAATTCTAAGCAGCTTTCACTATATTTAAATCAAATTTTAATGAAAAATTCGGAAGCATCGCACACTTTAAGCGAAGGTGTATATCATTTTAAATCACTCTACAGTCTCATAAAATACCAGTTTTAATAAAGAAAACTAATGAAAGAACACGCCGACACAATCTTTCTGACCTAGCTAAAATTTGAAATATACTCATGGCTTGGTTAGGATAAGTTATTACAAACTTGCATTAATAAGATGATTTTTTTCACTTAAATCTTCTATTTCATTACAAAATTGGACAAAATGTTAAAAATGGAAAATAAATGTATTTCTCTACAAATCATTAATATTATAATTTAATACAATTTAAATTTAAAAGCTCTCTAGAATATTTTTAATGTAAATTTGACCGTATTAGCCATTTATGTACAAATATATGAATAACATTTAACATTAAAAATTCGTTCATGTGTACATTACATAAGTACGTATACCTAATATGTAATCCCATACTTATGTTACCAAAATGTTCAATATGTACATACATATGCATTTATGTGTGTAATTATACTGTTCCAATTCTATAACGAACAGTTTATAAACTGTATGCCTAAAATTTGTGAGTAGAATTAAAATTCAATTAAAAAATACTTTTTCCCTTTTATTTATGTTTTTGTCTTTTTTAATTTTAATTTTTAGTATATTTAGTGACCATTTTTATTTAAAGAATAACTTATATACATTCATGTGATATATATGTATGTATATAACAGTTTTAAAAGCTTTAAATAACTTTTTGTTTTTAATTTTCTTTCAAATAATAAGCATATTCATATACGCACAGTTGTAGATTGTAGATTCTAAGGGAACCGAGTGGGGACAGGAGCATCCCCCCAAGCCACCGCAGCCATTTTTGACTTATTGTAGCCACCCCACTCTCCCGTCTATAATATCCCCGTCCCAATCACAAAGCCGGAGATATCCCTAAGGGAGTTGGACAATAGTTCCCGAACACTTAGGGACCCATGTCCAAGACAATTGCGGCGCCGAACAGCCAGTGCCGGACAGTCGCAGAGAATGTGCACGGCGGTCTCATCGCCACCCCCACAAAATCTGCACAGGGGGGAGCCCGACTTCCCCAGCCTGTGCAGGTGGTATTTCACCGGGCAGTGCCCCGTGAAGAAATTCGCAATAGTGCGAACCCAGCTCCTGCTCATCCCCAGCAACTCCGCAGCGAATCCGCCGGAGCACGCCGGAACAAACACCTTCGCATGACGGCACCCTTTCGTGTCCCGCCAGTGACGACTGCATTCCGCCGCGAGTAGGCAGGCAAGCCTGGCCCCCACGGCGGAAGAAGGCAGACCACAGAAAGGCAGCGGCTGCACAAAGGCAGCCCCAGATCCCCTCCGCGCCAACTCATCGGCAACTTCGTTGCCCGCATGGCCACTATGGCCCGGCACCCAAATGAGCATCACTCTGTTTTCCGATGCCAATTCCATAAGTGCAGCAAGGCAGCTCCAGACCAGCTTGGATGTAACCTGAGCTGAACGGAGCGCCAGCAGTGCAGCCCTGCTGTCTGAGAACACATAGATGGTGCGGTTTCTATACCCCCTTTCCAAATTGATTCTCAGACAGATCTCTATTGCATGTATTTCGGCCTGGAACACTGTGCAATACGGGTCAAGGGTTGCATATACACGCGTGTCCGGGCGGACACCGTATACGCCCGAGCCCACACCCGACTCCGTTTTGGATCCGTCCGCATACCACACGCTCGAACCCGACCTAAGTACCGGACCACCCCGATCCCACGTCCATCGATCAGGAAACAGAACCCTGTACTTGTGGTCGAAGTTAGCGGCCTGCCGTTATGAAGTGAATCGGTTTCACAGCCCGCTAATTGTGAAAACAAAATAAATCAACAAAAACACTATACGCACAGTTAATATGTACTTACATATTATAAGTTAGTTAGCTACATATTATAATTTAAATATACATATCGTATAATGTTATACAAAAATTAAAATAAACTTCCGGTCCATTAAATTTTACATAATAATTATTTATGATTTATGAAGTTTTATAGAGTAACAGTATAGATACACAAATATACCATACAACAACCTCAGGAACAGAAATATGAGGTGAAATAGAATGAGAGGGAGATTTACAACAACAGCTTTTTTACAGCTAAACTTTTTTGTTTTCATGTTTAATTGCCAATATGATAACATATTATTCTCTCAACTCAATAATAGAATATTTACGATGATGTGATAAATTTACGATGTTGGAAAAGAAAAAAAAAATACAAATATAGAAGAGAAAACATAATTTTTGCCCTTCACGGTAAAATATTTTTACTATTGCTATAACAATAATTGTGTTATGCTATTTTTACTATTTGAAATTATTTATTATAGCTGAAATTGCCAAAAATATGATAAACCTAAAATAGAATATAGAGAATAGAGACGTATAATACACACAGATATGTATGTACATATATTATACGTGATAGCTATGCTTAATGTATCAAAGTTATGCTTTTTAAAATATATAATTTTAATGTATAAAACATTATACCTGAAAATGGAGTGTTCTTTTTTCAATAAAAATAAATTTTACATGGTAATAAATTAATTTCTAATAAATAAAACAATTTTTTGCTAAAAGTGAAGATTTAAAATCAAATATTATTAAAATACAGAGTGTTTAAGATAAGTTATCCATTTAAGAGGAGAAATATTTTTGTATCATATTCGCAACGACATTAATTTATTATTCACAATAGAAAGATTTTTGTATTAAATAGATTTGTGTTTTGCCAGATTTATTACTACTTACATAATCTGTCAAAAACTGCATAAATTGCAAAATTTTGACAGAAAATATTCTTTTAAGAATAGAATACGTTCATCTTAAGAAAAATCAAATTAAAAGCTATCAAAGCTATTCTTGTTTAAAATAAGTATGTCTATTAATTTAGCCAGTAAAAAAACCAATTTAGTTTGACCTTAGTCACAAATTTTCTAGAAATATTTATTAGTCAAAATTACAACCAAATAAACAGTGTCAATTTCTAATTTTTATAAAAATTCAATCTACTTACTTCGTACACTTAGTTCAATATTTTTCACAGAAAAATAAATAGAAAAATTTCAATAACAATAACCATTAAATCAATTCTCTTCACTTAGATATCAATGTCATGGTAGCTAACATTAGACTAACATTAACATTCTATTTTCAAAATCTAAGTAATTTTATAAATACGTATATATATCTATTCAAATCTACTTTAACCAGTTTATGTGTATCATTAAATTTGCATGTTTAAAAGCAATTTCTATTCTTTATAATCCGAAATAGTAATATTTTTGTAAATTATTATGTATTTCTTCTTCTATATATACATATATAAAAATCAATGAAATTGTTTGTAGAAAATATTATTTTTAATGTGCCAATGTAAAAACACATTTAGCACATATCAAATATAATTTGTTGTATATTGGAGCTATTTTGCATATATATATTGAAATATTCAAAATACATATTTATTTATAATAATATACAATTAAATATATTATAATGATTTTTACAAATTTACGCTGAATTTATGGTTATTAAGAAATAAATTAAATAAAACAAGCTTTATAAATATATTATTAAATAAATTAGTAAAAATAAAACATTCACAATAATTGATATTTTGGTGTTAATGCGTTTACTGTAGAAAATAGGCGTTTAGGAATGCTGCGTCATACCCCATGTACTTTTATTTTATTCACAATAGAATTTTGCAAATTTAATTTTATTTAAAAAAAAAACCCTACATTCATATTATTTTAATTACATGTGTGTAAGCTGATGTTATAATATACATATATAATATAATATAATAGACACACTAAAATGCCTTGGTATTGTTTTAAATAATGACGAACACAAAACAATTTTATTATTCTCCAAATTATTTGAATTAGAGTCTAAATAAACTTTTTAAAAATATTTTTAAATAGTATGTATTGCTTTCAATAGAGAAAGTATGAGAGCGACGGGGTAGTTAGAGATTTAGAGAATAAATTATAGTTATTTAATTGTAGTTGTAGTTTAAACAAGACAAAGTTTATGAACGAGAGAATGTTCGAACGCAAGTCATTCTCACTTGCTGCTTTATTTTGTTTAATATTAACATAATATTAAAATTATTTTTTTTAATTTACTTTCTATTTAAAAAAATAAACACTGAAACAAACATAAATTTTATTTAAAATACATATTTATTACATACATAGACCCCATATATAAGTACATATAACTTATAAAAGAATTTTAATTAAATTATTGCCATTATAAAAATTCTTATACACTGAATTATAAACGTATACGAATCTATACGTATTAAAAATTGTTGTGAAAGCAAATTTAAAATTTACTCACAGTGACGTTAACATTTAATTAAAATTTTTATTAAAAATTGTTATACATATGTATACCAGTTTAGTTTTCTAATAATTATATATTGTTCTATACGCATGTAATTATATTGTGTGATACTTTCATGATATTTTCATTATCATAGAAGAATGTTGGAAAGTATGCAATTGTTTATAATTAAAATTCTTCATTGCTTTTCTAAATGCAAAATAAATTTTAATACGCATTAATATCTAAGTATATCAGTAAAATATTTTATAATAAGAAGTTATAATATGTATTTAGATTTCAATATAAGATTTTGAAATTCAATATTTTTATACTAGACCAGTTCGCCCAATTGAAAACGCGAAACATACTTGATTTAATTTAAAAAATAATTAATTTTCATTTGCAATTCTTATTTTTTAATATTCAAAAATTACTATTGATAAAAAAAATATCAAAGCATCAATTTTCTTCGATCTTAAATAAACCGTTAATTTACGTATAATTTTTCATATACATACATATTACTTTGTCAACACAACACACCTTATTACATCACTGCATTTTATATAACACTTAAATATATAATATATGTAAATATTCAATTAATTGTTATGTATATTCATTCATGGTTTGGTTCTCACTTCCGGTCCATTTTATTCTATATACTTTTCACATTATTATTTTCCTCATAATTTAAACAGTGTGTGTTTATGTATACAAATATTTGAAGCAATTTGAAGCTAAAAAAAACGTGTGTTTTTTTAAACTATTTGCGTATATTGTAACATTAAGAATGCACACACATGAACTCATTCATATACATATGTTAAATACAAATATATACGTTTGATATAATTTCTTATATTTTTAAAAGTTTACATTTTAAATTTTTTTTTCGTTTTTCATGTTCTATTTGATTAATAATTATAAATGGTGACTTTATAGATAGCAGGAAATGGAAAAATAATATTATATTCTTTAAATTATTTTTATATTGATTTCAAAAGATACATAAAAATGGCGAAAAGACAATGAAAATTGGCATTGCAATTTTGCAATGCCAATTGAACACAAAAATAATAAAGAATATAAGATTGCATTAATGGCAAAGAGTCCTTTTCAATATTTTATGTAAAATGCTTTTAGAAAATAAGAACCGGAAATTGAATTTTGCACTCCTTTTTCCGTTATTCTTTTTCTTTTCTTATATTTATTCAAGTACATACATACATACATAATTTCCTTTATTTTCTCTGGTACAAGTATTAAAATTTCATTATGACGAAAATAAAATTTTTAATGTGCAATGAATAATTGTTTTAGTTCTAATTTTTTTTTGTTGTTGGAAATTCTAAAAATATAGTGATAGAAGTTATTTGAACTTGAAATTATTTTAATAACAAAAGAATTATTTTACAGTATATTTTTAGTATTTTGTTGGTGCAATGTAAATTTTATATTGCTGCAATCAACATGTTCCAATCAACATTGGTTGAATTTAAAACAACAAAATGTGAATAAAGAGGTAGTACTTAGACTTTGCGTAGCACCTACTTAAATTTTTTAAAAGTTCAATTTACTTTCTACACGACAGTGAAATAAGCACAGTAGAACAATTTTGTTTTGAGTGACGATTTATTAAATTAAAAAACTTATATTCACTAGTGCTTCCCTCCTCCTCACAAAAAAAAAGTAGTTCGATTGGTAATTACAAAAATTGTCACTATAAACAAATATAACTGTAAACATTATACACAATGGTTATATCCAATAAAATTGTTTCGAAAAACGAAATTGTTTCGAAAAATTTATTGAAAATCAACTGTTTCATGAAATTTACAAAATCTTTACCAATAATAATACACTCAGAAAAAATGTAATGATAAAATTTTATTAATTCAAAAAAAATTTTTATTAACTTACTTGAAATGTTAGAATTTTTGAGCAATTCTTATTTAATTAATTTTGAATATAATTAATAAAATGGACCCTTACCTGAAATTAAAAATAAAAATATGTTAGAAATTAATTATTTTTAATTATAATTTATATAAGATGTATATGTACGTCGTGTTTGCATTTATAGAGAAAATTTTATTAAAAGTTATAAACTGTACAACTCCTATTAATCCCTTCAATAACTGTATAGCTCTTTCCGAATAAAAATATTTTTTTTTGTTAATACAGATGTTAAAAATCATGGAAATGCAAAGATAGAAGCAAAGATAAAGTCATCAGACCTGTCAATAGTGAAGGACTATAACCCAACCTAAAACGTACGGATGGGCATACACGCCTAAAACTACTCAAACTACTCAAATTAACTAACCGTTAATTTAGCTCTATCGTGTTTTTTTGTGTCCACATTCCGTGAAGGAAGGCGCGGAGGTGCACTTTAGGCTAATTCGAGAGGTCTCGTTCGCTTCAGTCTTTCTGTCCAAACCCTCTTCCCTATAAGTCGAGAGGATACTGTTCCAAACGCGCCCTATGTTTCATGGCATGGTTCCTTATTTCCTCACTTACTTGGGAGACAACCCTATAAATATCCCTATCAATAAAAATATAAAATAAATGTTGAAACTCAAGACTTTTAAGAAACACTGTAATTTTCATTTTAGTACGACTCTGACCTTAAAATTTAAAAAAAAAATATCTTTCAAGTTTTTGTTTTAATGATCTAGTAACCAAGATTAAAATTCAAAAATATTTCTAAAAATAACTTAAAATTAAATTAGAAAAAAAGTTTTCATATCAAAAATTTCTTTTTATATTTAATTATTATTTTAAATTCAAAAGTTGCTAAAGGACGACTTTCTATTACTTACAATTATTATGAAAAATAAAAGAAAATTTTTATTTTCATTCTATTTATAAAACAAACCCACATAATGTACTGAAAAATACGGGAGTATATATATATGTATATATACATAAGTTTCTATAAATTTACTATTTAAGTATATAGAAGTGTGAATATTTAAAATATTTTTTGCTACTTATTTATTATCATCATTATCTTTACAACAACGTATAATCTATCCCAAGATGATACTGAAACTTGTCAACATTTTATATTAAACTACGTCATTACAATATAGAATACAGTTATACTTACCTACAGAGTTCTAATAACTACACTGAATACAAATACACTCCCATACACTACCAAGATATGCTTTGCAGTAACTACTTTATTATTATCATTCTTCTTTTCATAGAAAAATCCAAAAGGATTTTAGTTAGTATATATGAGTAAAATGTAATGAATATGTACTATATATAATACATATATATATATTTGTACAACTAATATGAAATGTAAATAACTATTACTATACCATTAATATTAAAATTATTCTCGTCTCTCTATGAAATCTCTATAACCGCTTCGAGAGGGAAGACCAAAAAAAAAAAAAATTTCAACTTCATGGTTTACTAACAATGAAAAGCCGAAGGAAGAATCCCTTTAAGCACAAAAACAAAAACCAAAAAATATCATACCTTGGTACCTTAAAAAGGAAAAAAAAATATTCTATTCTTCAGTTATTCTTGTCACGATCACAATAAGATGAATGTTAGCGAACAAAAACGAAAAAAAAATATAAAATAAAATTATATCACACACATTTACACATACACAATATATATATATATACAAAAAACACCCGCAAAAATATTCTTCTATAACAAAGAACAGTTGAGCTTCTTTTGAGCAATAATGTGTATAATAAAATAGAGAAGAAAAAAGAATGAAACAAACTTTCTTTATTATCCGCCATTTTCCATTTTAAGGATATTTTGAAATTAGATGTCGAAAAAAAAAACAGCTACTTTTCTTTTTAGATTTGATGACTCTTTGTCTGTAGAATCTAATATTCTTTGCATATATACAGAGTGCTCTGTGAGTTTCAAGGACAATATTGAAGATATTGAGCAAAAACCAGAGCACACATTGTTTAAAATTTAGAGCACAAAAATTTAGTAACTTTCTATATTGCATTCGGATTCGGACTATTATTTATAAATCAGACTTGAACTTGGGTATCCGAATTGAATTTAGGTTTAACCATTTACAATTAAACTTTTTAAATTATTCTTAATTTATTCGGTCTCGTATTAGGACTATAAATAGGACTAGAGCTGGGTATTCGAATTTAATTTAGATTTAAACTCTGATCTGTATTCGAACCCGAAATTCAATTTAGGCACGGAATCGGACTTCAACTCGAAATCGAATTCGGACTAGCATCCATCTAAATTAATAGACGAACTTGAATTCGTTATTCTCAATTTTGTTTCGGAATGGACTTTTACTATAAGTTTTTTGTTTGGCGCTTTACTTCCTACAATATTATCCCTTATCTATAAACAATCCACCCTGTATACGCAATTTACATTATGTTTTCGTTTAACCAATCATTTGATAATATTACGTCGATCGTATAATATTACAGATTTTTTATACACATACGAGTATTATATATATATATACACATACTTATACGTACATAATGAATTCAACTTAAAATGCTGTGCACAGTAAGTGTCCTTTCAAATGTCAATATACTCATATTACAGTTATTAGAATAAAGAGACCAGACTTCGTTTCAATATAAAATTCCTCGGGAAAAGAGTTATAAAATAGTTTTTAAAAATATTTCGAAATAAGATTCTAGATTCCAGAACTAACTTAATGTTTTAATATATTTTGACAATTAAAAATATTTTATCAATTTGCCAAATATCTACATGATAATGAAGGAAAATAGTAAAAATTTAAGGGCAAATAGAGTATTCAAAATTTATTAAAAAAAAATTATAAGATTTGCTAAGATATATTCAATAATTAAATATAAGGTGTAATTGCTCCTTGAAATAGTCGAACTTAGAATTTTCGTCCTTGGCTGACGTACTTACTTTAAGTATTGTTGCTTTCCCTCTTTTGATGTATGTATATACGTATCTCGAGAAATGCATATACGAGTATTTTACAAATTGTCACAGTGTTTATACTACAAAAATTCTCTGAAGTCATTCATAGAAGAAATTGAACTAAGAACAAACATCTACCTTTTTAAAGTTAATTATAATGGTCAATTTATTTTAGATTCACGTATAAGGGATATAGATTTTAATTTAACGAAACTGTATTTAAATGAATATAAAATCTACTGTGATTTTTCATACAGGATTATTACGACAAAGTTTGGAAGAAGATTTTTTCATTATATTCGTGTCAATATAAGAGAAAACTTTATTCTCTTTTGTCTTATTAAATTCTATATATATACATATGTATATAAATATATGAATTTTTTAATATTATTTTAAGAAGTATAGAGAGTAGTAGCTAGCACACATATTGAGTTTTAATAGTATTTATTTAAATGTAATTAAAATTGAATAGAATCCAAAAAAAAATATAATAATAACAATAATAGTAAAATATAATGGATAGCAGTAATAAAATAACTGAAAATATCATTAAAATTTGTTATTATTTGTGCAGTCGAACACATTCATATATACATACGTACTATTATTTTTCTACAATCTACAATACTAGGAGAAAGAAAAATTTAAATGATTTAAAGAAAAAAGATTTTAAATTAAGATAAAACGATTTAAAAGAGGAATTAAAATTATATAATTGAAATTTAAGAACTTGAATTTAAATATTAAAGCGACCAATAAGCGTTAATTTCTCGATTACCTTTATTTTAGTTAAATAAGCAATAACACAATAACATTGCTCTTTTTCTCTCCACTAAAAATAAAGAGTAAAAATAATTGTAAAAAATCGACTAATCTGCATAGTCGCATATGTATGAGCTAAGATGCAGATGTCGTCGGCATACCACCAGCCTACCGGCCAACGTCCATTTAATCTTAACTTATTTAATTACATCATCTCCTCTTCTTTGAAGGAGGGAACTGTGATAGAAGACACCCCTATCTAATACCCAAAGTTATTTGAATAAACGAGCTTGGTTGGCCGTCGTATTCTCGTATACATGTTTACAATTTTGGGGACGGCCTTATGGTGTTATGTATTCTAGATTGCTTCATGTTTAATCTTGTCGAATATCTGCTCGAAGGTGACGAAGGTACAGTAGATAAAACTTTTCCACTCGTTAGATTTTATTTCAATATAATATACAATATTATGTACATATACATGTATATGTGCATATATGTAAAATGTAAATTCAAATAATACATACCACCAGTCACCATAATTCACAATATAAATAAATTTTCAATCTCAAATCTAATTACTAAAAATTATTCAAATACTTATCGGGGAAAAAAATATCATTGTGCAACAGACTATAAATATGTCCAAAGGGTGAGTAAACGCATACGTGTATATATATACCCAATTTATATATTCATTAGAATGTATGTTTTTAAATTCAATGTATGTATCTAAATTGCTACAGAATATAAGCTAATAGAATAAAATTATACTGAAAATGGTGTTACACAAAATTCAATTATAATAGTCGAATAAAGATTTAATTAAATGAAATAAATTTTTCAAAGAATTTCTTAAAGCAAATATGCATTATATATATGCACGTGTGTACATAGACTTGAGTACTTTGAAGATATAAGGGATAATAGGACAATTAATGTTATGTAATTTTTATATCTTATGCAACATAAAATTTTATGATAATTTCGAAAACATATGTGGTAAATAAATAAATGTATTAGTATATCTTGGTACACAAGTTGCAAGTAATTGAATATTAAAATAAATTTGATTAGAAAATATTCTATATGTCCACACAATTATGATTTTAAGAATTAAGTTTAATAATAAGTGCGTCAGAAATAATTTTTCGATCACATTCCAAGCCAGTTTCTTTAAAATTCTAAAGTAAATACGGTTGACTCGATCAAAATTTTCAATGTTTTCCAGTTACGGTCATATTGTTTTATTAATTTTGAATTAATCTTAAAAAAAAAAAAATAATTTATTTATCAACGCTTAAATAGATTTTACACCTCGTTTTTAATTTCCCAATTAATCTATTTCATTATTTTGATTCTTAATTGATTGGAAGATTTCATTAAATTGATTTTCACACCCCTTGAGATAACCACCAAACTTTTCAATAATAGAAAAAGCTTTAATAAGATTTTTATCCATCCATATTTGGCTCTTATAGATTAAAAATTTATAATAAGAGAAAAAAAAAATTATAAATAATTTTGTCTTTCCATATTAGAAAATTGTGATTTTTTTCTTAGCTTAAAACTGATTATAAAACTAAAACAATTAATTTTCAAAAAGTTACGCGAAATTTTTTAATTATTCCAAAAGTCCTTAAATAATTCAGAATTTCATAAAATTCAGAAAGAAAATTTTAAATTCAATAATCACGTCATCAGTTAAAACGTAGAATTAATCATGAAATTAAATCAGTTTACAAGAAGACTTTCTTCAAATCCAAGTTCAATGATAGGGTTGGAGATGGAGTCCGCAATAAAAAAATTTGGTGTACAGATCTGTTTTTATGGTTTTAAAATGACTGGCGGTCGGTATGATATCATGTATGTGTATCATTTTCACGGATAGTCAGGGAGCGTTGAAAGCGACTAATCTACAAAGTACAGGGCGACTAAGCCCGTGAAGAATGAAACGGCTCTTTGGGTCCTACCTGTTATTACTAAGCAATGCGGCAATATAATGATAACAAAAATAAAGAAAGAGAAGACAAGAAAGGAATACCGAAAATCAGAATGAGTAATAGTCATTCTCATTTTTTTTTTCACTCGGTGAAGGGCAACAGTGAGATGAACAAGTTATATGAGAACGAAAAAAAATCACAACACAAAATCTATTTTCTCTTAATTAAGACTGTTATGTTGGCCGGGCTTAAATTAAAGGCATTTGGTTGGTAAATTTGTTAAAAATATTTTTTCTCATTACGCTTTCAATTTATTTGAAAATTTTTATGTAATCTGTTTTAGAAGCGAAATATGAAATGTCATTAAGTGTCACAAATTTTGTACAACAAAACAATTAAAAAATTGTTGTGTCATCAACCTTCAATAATTGAGCACACCTATGCAAAGTATTGCAAATGGAAAGTGAATTCATTATTATTCGTTCTATTATACTTAAAACAATTTGTTTAATTTCTTCAAAATATACAGAACTTTTTTAACTAAAATTTTCATGTTATACACAATTTGTATATATATACACAAGTATATTTGCTTACATATAAAAACAAAATTTTTGTGTGGAGGTTGCGACTTGATTTATTAACTAACTTTAAGTCAAAAAAACCATATTTTGTTGAATTTATAAAAGTAACTTAACTCTTCCAAATTTGAAAAAAAAATTTTTTTTATATATTTAAATTCTTTTTGTTCTTATTTTTCCTCTCCTTCATTTAAATAAATTATTAAGATTTTATGTGTCGTGTCTTCTTAAACATTATGTCGAATATTGGATACATTCTAAAAATATTGTTTTGTGTGATATGATGAAATGATTAAAGAATTTCAGTTTCAAGAGAGTTAGTTATAGTTATATGTATAGGTATAGTAACAATTTTGAAAGAATATCTTTACTTATTTTATTGAGGAGCACAGATATGTGAGTTGAAAAAGTAACAAATTTCAGTTGCTAATACCATATTTAGTTACAATCCGAAATTTAAGACAAACTTATTCTAAGTGATATAAAATACTTCAATACAAAATAATAATATTGGAATATATACAGTTTAGTTCAAAATTATTTTAACAATGAATGCTGCATACTAAAGATTAAATATATAAAAGGGTTCGACACCTTATTTTTTAGTTGTCTGTGATATAATATTTACATATGTATACAAGTATATAATATAAAATATTTGCAATCATAGGTAATATTGCCCAAGTACAAAAATTGATAGTTTTGAGTTAAAACAAGCTGACAAAATTCGAATTTTTCAAAATATGTGAATTATATCAACATTATATCAAAAATATTCATCATAAAATCGTCTTTTGAAATCAATATCAGAGTTCGACAAAACTTTCCTTTAAAATTTATAAAATTTATTCAAGATTCTATAGGAAGTTATGGAAGTGTATACTTAATTTTTGCAAGACAACCAAATATGCATCACAACTAGTTCTAAAATGCCCCAAAGTCAGGTCTTCTCCTCCTACAAAGTTAGCTCTACAGTCAATTTTATTAAACGAGAATAATTCTGATTTTTAAAAAAAACATAACCGAGCCTTATATTATTTCAAATTTAATTTTACTATTTACAAGTACTAATGTAACTCGAAACACCAACTTTAACTTAACAAAACTGTTCTAATTAATATGATCACGCACTGTATATATTTAAATCTATTTCGTATATTAAAAATATGATCTTATAAGTATTGGAGTAAAATACTAAATGGGAAGAAACACCCACCTTAAAATTTCTTAAAAAATTTGATTTTTTTTTTTCTACTTACTTTAATTTTAACCTAACAATACTAACATATAATACTAAATAGAATATATGTATATATATACTTAAAGAAAGGGGCCATAGTTAATTCTTATGATAAATTTTAATGGTAGGTTGTATAAGGTTGTAAAAAGTAACCATTTAGTATAACTTTTAATAATCAGATTCTTATATTGTATGTAAATTTAATACTTTGAAGAAAAAAAAAAAAAACCAAAACCTTTTTTTTATTTTGAACTTGCCGATAGTGATGAAAGCTTAAATTGTGACCTAAAGAATTAAGATTAAAGAAAAAATAATTTTAATTAGTTACTACAATTTTTTTTTTTACAACTTGTCATTAAGATCATTTGGATATTTAAATTATGTTGACACGTGTATTATACGTATTTTAATTTGTCTGTCAAATATAACTGTAAAATTTAAATTATATTATAGATAATTAATTTTTGTAATTTTGTTTTACTAAAATCATTTTATTTACAGATTAGAGCGTTACTCATAAATGAAAAATTTGAGTAAGAGGAGAATAAATTCACAATTATGATTCAATTAAAATTCCTTATGAAATCTGCGTATATATTACGTGAAATATGAAAGCCGAATTGATATAACTAATTAGTAATTACTAATCTTTAAGTGATGATGGGATACTTCCTGCGTTTTTGCATAGGGTTTCCACCTGATGTTGGAAATATTTAAGGAATGTAACTCCAGCTACGCATTGGTAGGAGGTGACCAAGGTGACGTACATTCAAATAAGTGACCAAACAACTATCCAAGGTCTTTTAGTTGCTTCATTAGCCTTGTTTTTTTTTTCTATTGAAAGCGATGGAAAAAGTGTTTAACAGATTCATACGAGAGAACGCACTAAAGAACAATACCTTGCATAAAACCCAGTATACCTATCAATCCGGAAAGCTTTCTACACTCGTTCAGCAAAAACTTACTGGATGTGCGAGAAATGGCAGTAGGCGGCTTCCTTGACACTGGAAGTGTATTTAATAATACTTCTTATTATGTATTCTACGAGCCGTTGTACAAACGTGTCATTAAGACCACCATAACTGATTGTGGAATTAATAAGATAGGATCATATTAGTTTAATTGCTTGTAGTTGCTACATATTACTATTATTATGAGTTCAATAAGTAATATATCTATTAATTTAGAATTTATTTCATTATAAAAAAAAACCAGAAAAATTAATAAAACTTTAACCTTTGTTCTCATTTCTAATCTCACGCCTATCGCTATATTAATTATAATTATTGAATTGCAATAAAAATTCATATATATATACGATATATGTATGTATTTACACAAAATCATTAGAAAACAATTATAAATACCAATAATATATAAAATTAACCGATAACATTTTATCAAATAATTTATATACAGTTATTTATTATTTGATTTGCAATTTTTCGCCTAATTTGCCATACTCACTGATAATTTTATTTATTTTAATCGCTAACCGTTGTTTATTTATTATACAATTTCTCACCATAATTTTGTTTTTTTCCAAAAATATAAAATTACCAATATCATATGTCACAAAATTCTAATAAAAATAACTATATACCTACTTACTTATACAAAAAACAAAAAATTCATTCATAATGTGGCGGGGTTATAAGTGGGTAAACCGTACTATGTAGTAATATATTAATTTAATATATGAGCACAATTCCATATAGGGATGGCAATATGGTAAATATATATTTACATGTAAATTTGTATAAATACTTAAACTGCTGAAAATACTTTTATGTTATGTATCGGAAACAGTATAATTCGCGTGTATCACATTACATTAAAACAAAAAGAGTATGTAAATAAATTTCTTTTAATAATTTTTCTTTCATTACCATTTTATTTTTGTTTTTGGGTAAAGCACATACTATAAGTTTAAGTATAATATTGTTGAAATTTGGTAAAAAAAAAAAGCAAAAATGAATAAATAGGTACCCAATATACTTAAATTACATATATGAGAATTGAATATAGAAAATTGATTACGCAAAATTTCTACCTTCCAAAAAAAAATTAAAATAAATTTAATTTAAAAATTAACACACCTTTAAATATAAAATTTTCGGTAACACATACGATAAGTAAATTATTGTTAAAATAAGTTGTAGAAAAAAAAAAAATTTGTTATTCTTGTGTAGCTTTATTTAGAGGTGCGAAATATTTTAGTTGTGACAGTAAATTATATGTGCCAATCGTTATAAACCAGAATTGTTATTTTACTTGCATGCCAGTATAGTTAATTTACTAAAAACAAAAAAAATTTAATCACATTTAGAGTATAAAGAAATTAAAAGTTTCATTATATAATGATAATTGACAAATTCTATTCAGAATATGAGAGTACGAATTCGATATTTTTTTACTCCCTATGACAATTGGCGACTTAAAAAGGGAGAGAGCATAATGAGAAGCTTTATATAAATTCTCTATTCTTAAAATACAATATAATTTTGCCTCGAAAATCTTGTTAAAAATGCAGAACATCTCAATTATAAAAGAAAGTTACAGAGAAGCTCTTCGAACTACCATTCATTCGGAGGGCGAATGTTAATATATTATATTTTCATCATCATAAACCTGATGAGAGTTTTGATATAATACCATATAAATTTTATTTAAAAAATAATAATTTTGCTACATTCAAAATATTAATGGTCTTTTGTTATATGTACAGGATTTCATTTCAAAGTCAACGTCATTTTAATATGCGTAATCACATGATTTTTTTCTTTTTTTTTTTATTATTTTCGTTTTCATTTTTAATCATATGATGATGCATTAATAGAGTTACAGCTGCAGCACCCAACGTGATATTGCAATATATTGCGAGAAGAATATCTCCACCAACGCATTTGAAAAAGAAACAAAATAAAAATATTTTGATTATTTTTTTGGGTTTAATTTTTTTCTTTTTTTTGAGTTTTTTAAATCCGATAAATCTCGTGCATAAAATATGAATACAACATTGATAATAATATGGAAATTTTATACAGAAATGGATAACGTAATCGCGTCATTTGATAAACATATGAATAATGTCCATATATATAGGGATGGGGAAATTATTGCTTAATATGATGAAATTAGTTATTAGCTTATCACGTACACAAACAACATCTCTAATCAATTAAGCAAATTAAAATTTTTTATATTAAGGACCAGACCTCAGATCTTTTCTTTTTGACAGCTTTCCGAAATTCTCAAATCTTCGCTCTGTTTATTAATTTTCAATAATAAAACTGAATTCTTCACGGTCCTTTTCGTGACTTTCTCTTCTCAGATCAACTATAAACAAATATTCAAAAGAAATTTAAAAAATTTAATTTGTGTCTCACAAAAGTATAAAACCCTCACATGATTTTTTATGAAATAAGGTTTTAAATTTATTCAGTTTCTAAATTTACAAACAAAACAAATTTTTTAATTCTATTTCCGGTATTTCAATATCACAAAATTTCATTTACTTACAAAAAATAACACATTTCTTTACATCCTCATTACAAAGCTTAAAATATAATCAAAAATATTTACAAAAACTATTTCAAGTACAAATTTAATAAATATGAATAAAAAAATATTACAAAATTTTAATATTAAAAGATTCTTACAATATTTTATTTAATATTTCCACTCACAGCCCCACAAATTGAAGAAGAAAGTAAAATTTATTGTGCTATACACGAGTAAATGCGTGTTGCATCACTTACATTTAGCAATTTAGAGAGAAAAAAAAAACAGCAACAGAGAATCATATACACTCTGGCCCCCTCTCTTTCTCTTCTTATCATTCCTAATTTTTTATTAAATTGAATTTTTTTATTTCCCGAATTCTCTCTCTCTCTCTTATATCTAAATTACTTTTGAATGAGTTTTAATATTAAAGTTGTTAGGCAATTCTAACTCTAATTTGATAGCATTTATTTGTAAAATCCCCATTGTACTTGAGAATTTTTATTATTGTTGTTGTTATAAAAAACACAATTTTTTAAATTCTTTTATCTTTTTCAATAATATTCAATATGCTTTTGACATAAATTTCAATTGACTTGAAATATCTGATTAAAAATTTTTAATTTTTTTTTTTTTTAAAAATTGAGAAAAATATTTTTCTTAAATATTACATAATTACTATTGAACACAAGCCGTCAGTCCTTAATTACACTTTTTATTTCTTTGGAAAAAAAAATTATAAGAATTTTTTAATTTTTTAAGTTTTTCTTTTCTTTTTTGTAAATTCCAAAACATTGTTGGAATTTTAAAGCGAATTAAGGCAAAGATTAGCACGTGCCATTTCTTATTTATTGTGTTTATAGTTTGCATGGCACACAATACTAAATTTTAATGGAACAGCAAAAAAAATCATCAAAAATATTAAAATATTTAGGTGCTGTTGAACTATCAAACGAGAAGTTTTGCACATTAGGAAATTTGAGTCATTTTTGAGTTAATTAAACGAAAATGATAAAAATAAATTAAATTTACGTAAGTGTTAATTGTGAATGTGTAAAGAAAATAAACTTTTTTAATTTCGTATCGAGAGGCATACCCCGCGATATTTTAAGATTATCTCTCTAAATTATTAAATGATTTGGCAACCAGATAAAAATTTCAAATAAATTTTATAACTTATATTAAAGTAATTTCATTTGTGGCAAATTAAAATAAATATATTTTGCAAAAACTTTGCAGTAGATTTCAATGTGATTTGTATTATAGAGAGTTCTATTTATAATATAAACAGCATGTTTTAAAATTGACGTAAATCTAACAGTTACATGGAGAGAAAGTGTTTATTAAGAGAGAGCAATCACAAAATGACAAAAAGTAAGAGAGCAATTGCATATAACTAATTTTTGAAAATCAATTTTAATATTTGACACAACACAGCTTCGATATAACAAAAATACCTACATGGCATAAAACACAATAGCATGCTATTTTATACTCACTCTCTCTTGAGTTACTTTCGGTTTAATATACATATTTCTTTACCAACTTTTACGGGAAAAAAAATATGAAATTTTCTTAAGCCTAAAAATTCCCGGAAATAATTTTTTTCCTTGTGTTTTTAAAATTTATTTCCCGTTTTTTTTTATTAACAAAATAAATTTAAACATATTAAAGTTTATTAAAGATTCTTTCTAGAATAAAGTTAAAATGTTAAAATATTTGTCGTAATTAAAAGAAGAAAAAGAAAAGAATCTCATTAAAAAAATCACTTTAATTTCTATTAAGTATCTAAAAGACTTTTTAAAATGATTCGGAAAATGTAAGTGTATACATATATGTACATACATACTTATATGGATATTTAGTTGAAAAATAACATTTAAAGTTGAGAAATATAAAATAATGAACCCATCTATCATAATCTTTCTCACTATTATAGCTCACTATTAAGTATATTACAAAAAAAAAAGAAGAAATAAAACTTTAAAAGATCATAAAAATTATAAGATAAACAGATAAAAAAAATGGCCGACCATCTTCATATTATGTCAACATTTAAATCATAAAAAATAAAATTAAACTTACAGAATTAAGAAGACCACACAAGTGAATGAGTGATCTTCTAAATATTTTTTTTTTTTTTAAATACTTAATTTAAAAGACTTTTTTTATAAATCTTTCCTCTCTATTTAAACTTAAACTAAGTAAGTAAATTTCCTTTTTTTTTTATAGAACTTCTTAAATAGAACAAATTTCCATAGATTATTATGATGAAAACAGTAAGTGAGACAAAATAAAAAAAATTTCTCAAATTTCTTAAAAATGACTCATTTTTTTAAATCTATTTTATACAGTTAAATGCTATAATTCAAGTCGTACACAAAATTTATTAATGAGAATTTTTTTGAATTTAATTAATTTTGGAGTAATAGAATGTAGAAAGCACAATTTATAAATTAATAATATATTAGCACATACTCAGTTCCAAAACCAGAGAAATGAGCTTAACTAACATAGCGATAGCATGCATGAATATGTGTCAATGTTACATTATAAATTAAAAATAACAGAACAAACACATTTACTCTCTCAAATGAGAGAGATATTTAACCAAGTAGCAAAACTTAACTGTTAAAACTGTATGAAAAATTTTTTTTCGAATTGCCAGATCAGAATTAATTGTCGATTAAATAGTGTTAAATTGGTACGTGTACACATACATATGTACATACATAAATGTAAACTAGTTTTTCTCATCATTTTTATGATCATAAGAATTCCTTAAAATTACTCTTATTTCCTTTACTATTGACGCGTTCCGAATTTTTTAATTCAACTTACTGAATTTTTATTTTTAAGAACGTAACACTTCTGACTGAATACTTTGAAATCTTCAACTATAAATGTTATATCTAAATTTACATACATTGTATGTACATACATACATACATGTTTCTCAGTTGTAGCAATTTCTATAAAAAAAATTATAAGTATTTTATTAAAAAGTGAAAAAAAAAATTGTTTTGACTTGAGTATAAAAAAAATATTTTTCACTTCCCAATCAATTTGTTATTCCGCAATTCAATCGATATTCCAAAAACAAAAACCATGAAGCAAATTCAGAAATACATACATATGCACATATACCCATGCACACACACACATAAAACATAACCGTAGCCCGTCTTTCTTCTATTTTTAAGAAACTAAAATGAATATTTTAAATTTTTAAAGAAAATCTTTCTCTTGATCAAAATATATGGAATACATTCTTAGAATATTAATAAAAAAAAAATTTAAATTTTTTTTGTTTATTTTTTCAAATTTTTTATGATTATTTTAAAAAAAAAAATACGCATTCAATGGATGCAATATTAATTTTTCTAGAAGAAAGACTTCTTCTTCTTTCTACAATTTAGTTTTTCTAATTCTGGTGTTGGTATTTTTGAAGTAAAAGAATTTATTTCACAAAAAAGAAACGAAATAACAAAGAAAAAAAAAAAACGGAAATGCCTTCTCAGTAGTAAGTAGACATAAACAAAATATTCGTCATCATTTTAAAAAATCAAAAATTCACATAAAATTTTTATAAAAAGAAATCTTAAAAAAACCCTAAAATAAAAATTCTTTTTTAAGCTAAGATTATTTAGTTTGTTTGATAATAAAAAAATTTAAGTGTTACCATATAGCATGTTACCAAAATAGTATGTATGAGGCAAATCATACTTGAACACATCGAACTCATACTTGTTAGCAAGACAAGAAATCATACAAGATAAATTCTACAATACATTTTAACCATCATATTCATCTGAAGAGTTCAACTCTTAGTCAAAAATTTCACTCATTTCTTTCTGAATATAATAAATTGCGTATTTAAAATGTACCCTAACTTAATATTTATACGGACGTCAAAATAGGGTTGTAAATAAGTTACATATCGAACACGCTTTTCAATAAGTCTTTAGTTATGCACATTGAGTGGTTTGTATAGTACTTTTTTCTTAAAACTATTGTATCGTTGAGGATGAGCTCTTGCATTTGGATTTATGGCGACTGTTATTATGGATAACAATAAGGAAATCGTCGTTTTTGTAGAAGGTATCTGAAGAAGAGAAGTGGATCAATACACTCTTATCCACCAACCACATCATACAGTAAATTTACCCACCATACAATTAATATCTGGCAATTCTAAATTGCTAAAAAAAATTTCAAGAAATTTCTGTTTTTAATTTTTTTTTTCTGTTTTCAGATTTCAAAACTCGGCTTAATCATCCAAAATAATTTTGTTTTTCTTCTTACTTATTTTCTTGCTTTTTTTCTCCTATTCCATATAATAAAATCAATTTTTTTTTATCACACATTTCTTAGCTATGTAACAAAAAAAAAAACACAACTCGCGACTGGCCATAAGCGATAGTCTGAAAAACAAAAACAAAGGAAACAAAAAATTAATATGAGAAAAGAAAATTACGATAAAAATTGAAGACCCATGTCTAAAGCTCAGTTCTAGCGTGTTAACATGATTTCATTATCTTAAAGTCCACCAAACTACTATAATGAAAATGAATAATTTTCTTATTCATTTATGGAATTGTAACTAAAGAGAAAAAGGGATAGATAAAAATAGAAAGAAATATGATAAAATAATTTAAAGTTCAAGGCCTGTAATTGATCCCCACAAGTATAAATACATAAACATGTATTATACATAGATACATATTAACTTATTTATGAGAAAAATCATATGAATTTTTATTATTGGATCAAAATCCAAACACAGGTAAGATTTAAAAAAAAAATACAAAAAAAAATTGTACTCTAAGATTTTATAAGCATGCGGCAGCCCATCAAATCATGATGATGAGCATATCATAATTTTTGAAAGAAATGTGATTTCTTCCAAAAAAATTCTGTGATGATTAAGTTCCGTTCCGTTTCTGAATTGCTAAACCAAGATTTTTTTTTTTTGGTACTTTTTATTATTTTAACAGTAATCTCCAAATAATATTCGAAATTTTCAAATGTAAAAATAATAACTAAAATTTAATACATATTTAGTTGAACACAAAATCTTAAACGAATTTACGAGAGCCAAAGGCAAACTTAAAGCTTGAATCAATTTAAGGAGAGTAAAAGTATCCGGGTAAAGGACTTTTTCTCAGCGAAGAAAATATCAAATATTTGTGTCGTGCTACTGATTATCGTATTCGATTAAGCAAAATAGAAGAAAATGTGACTAAAAGTAAGTATTCCTAATTTATTTTCGCTTTGCTTAACAAGATGTCTAGACATTTCAAAAATTTTTGCATGACACATTATGCCTAAATAATGTAAATAATAATCGCCAAGAAGGTTTATTTATAAGCATACTCACTGACAATACAGCGAAAGATAAAAGGGTGAATTAAAGGTTAAAAATAATTATGATCGCTCACGGGACCGTGCCAACGTGACGAATAGCTTGGCCGACACATTTTAGCCTGATATACATTAGCAGACAACATAAGTTCCAAATCAAGGAGAACAGCTTAAGACTGAATAACTGAATCAGAGATTAGTTGTTAGTATGTGAACTCTGGATATAATACGAACTCTTTTAACATATAAATCACTGTGTTTCATTAAATTTCCTATAGGTAAATAATTATTTGAATTGAAATTCTTAATAATTCTTCTACAATTTTTAAAATAATTTACATATTATGTATAAATGTGTACATACATACATAAATGAATTCAAAAATTTGAAGATGAAGAATTGAGAACATACTGGGAAGAATACTGTTATACTCACTTAATAAATTCAACAAAAGGAATGCAAAAATTCAAAAACTAGATTGCTTTTTAACATTATAATGTTATATAACAAATATAACAACAAAGTTCATATAATAAACGTTGCTCGCACATACTTAAATACATATAATGTGTACATATTAATAAAATATATTTAAGCATATAAATCGCACATAACATTGACAGATGTATGAACATTTACATATTATGTATGTTTCCATATAGCCAATACTTTTTAGCCAGAAAGGAAGGAAAAAAATTTTTTAACCATAATATGAGAGATGAGAATTGAGAAAACAGAAAAAAATGATGCTCTGATAAATGATTTTAGATGATTCTAATGAAATCTAAATAGCAATGCGTGACTTATCATTAATTATGTTTCTCATTAATGTTTTAATGTTAAACATGTTATATGTAATATAAAAACAAGACAGTAAGTATTATAACAATAAAATGCATAACAATAGTATAAATGATAAAAGGAAAAAAAAAGCAGAAAAAGGTTAAAAAGTTAAAGATGGGGTAAATGAAAATTGAAACAAAACCTGAATAGAAAAATTGATAGCTTACTTGCTATACTTATGTATATGTACATATATAAATAAGAGAGGGGGAAATATAAATAAAATTGGTGAGTAAAATTGGATGATTTTCTTTGTAATGATAAATAAGACGAAATTCCTATTTTTTTTTTATTTTTATTTTTTAGGGGAACCCTTTCAATCTGAATAAAAGGCAGAAATTAAAAAACAAAATAATATTGTAGCAAATAATAACAAATGAGTATGGAGTAAATGTGCATGAATATTTTCACCAAAATGTGAGAAGAGAACCCTAAACGGTACATAATATTTAAATATTTCATTGTCATGTAACATGTTCGAACAATAAAAGTTAAAGTGCATAATTGGCATAAATATACAGCAATGATAAAGTAATTATAACTATTGTAACATTTATGATAAGAACACCGAAATTTTATTAAAAATATACCGGAAATTTCAATCTTAACTAACAACATCATTAATTCAATAAATTTGTTCGAAATAAAAAAATATATTGCACATCAATTAATTTGCACGTCAAACATTTTGTTTGATCAAACAAGTAAAATGCCATCAAATTATCCAAACATTAAATTGCGATTTTATATCAAATATTGTCATGATAATTACTTATTTTTTGAGAGAATTCACATTTTTTTCGAGATTTGGAATTTGTTGCAATTGAATTTAATTACCTATGACATATACGTAAATTATGTAATTACAATCAAATAACTAAAATCCGATTATCGGTAAATCTCCACAAAATTTTTACCCCATTTAAATCTTATCTCATTATATTAAACTCTCACTATACAATAAAATTGAGAAACTTCTCTCTCTCTCATATTCAATTTTTTTTGTATGATTTGAAATGATATTAAAATGTTTTATTCATACATGTATCAAGATTATATCATCAGAAAATCTTATTTATTTTTTCCATTTGAATTTTTTAACATATTGATTTTTTTTCCCAATTTAAGGGAAAACATAAAAGAAATATTTGGGAAAAATTCATTGAATTTTACACCAAAAAAAAAAGGGAAAAATTAATGTTTATGGTTCACCATTGATGACTTCTGGCATAAAAAATATTTGAAATAAAATGTTTTTGACTAAAAATTCTATTTATCCCCCCTTTAAATTCATTCTTATACCCTAATTTATTTTTGATACGTACATATATATAGTAAGATATAAACTATTTCGATCTTAAGATAAAAATTTTCGTTTTAATTTATCAATAAATATTACAAGGATATATATACTTATGTATATGAGAAAGGAAATAAGCTACTAACGACTTGTATGATATACAATTTAATGCCGTGTATATGTACGTATGTTTGCCCTTAATATTTATGGAATAGTGATTTTATATACAGATTTATAGTACTTATGTAGAACACATCACAGTAAAAATTCATTGGACCTTATTTTGATCGTATATAGAGATTAGAATCATATGGAAACACAAAAATCTTAAAGGGAAATGACAATGAGAAAATAAGAAGTATTGAAAATTTTGTTTTTGTTCTTTTGTGTTTCACTTAATTATTGGATCTATTTATTAAGCGAATAATTATGAGATCTACTTTAAATCAAGTCATTGTCATTGATTATCTCTTGTGCCAAAGAAAGTGTGCCAAATAATTCTAGATTATGTACATTTATTGGATAAACTAATAGACATTGATAAAAATCAATTATAAAAATTAAAATATTGAAAAATTTTGGGTAATTTTTTAAACATTTCAGATCCCTTTTTCAAGGGAATTTTAGAAAATTTTGCAGTTTATATAAAAATAGTTTATGTAACAGTGAACCCAATACACCAAAAATTTTCCAAGTTTGATTTGAAGTATTATAATAGTAGCAGTTTTCGAGTGATATTTCGAAAAGCGGAAGAGAACGAAAGAGAGAAGAATTTGTTGGTTGAATTACATTGCATTGCATTTTACCTTAACTTAACAGTATTTTTAACATTTTTCGAATAAATGCCATCAAATTATTGTCTATACAATATCTTCATTTTAATATACTCTTAATCATGACAATTTGAACGCATGTATGCATGTACATACATGAGCAACTTTTATTTTATGTTGTCAAGAAATATTTTGTCAGTGCTGATTGACTTAATTTACTGTTTATTATTTGTCTGACATATAAATAATCGAATATTATACACGTACGAGTATAACCAACTATGTATAATAATGAAATCAACCACCAATTTATATTTTAACAAATTGATGGGTGTGATATTTTTACAATTACTTAGCTGTTTTTTTTTTTTCTTTCTACATACATTAAACGCACTGAAAATCAAGTGGGAATAATTTAAAAATAACAAAAAATAAAATAAGTAAAGTAAATAAATTAGTAGTAACGTAATAATTGCAAGAATACCCACGAGATATACTTGTAATGATGTCTCAGTACATTTATACCTACATTTTCATGACTTTATTATAAAGTAACGCGATAATTTTCAAAATGAGTACATTAATCTGTCTTAAAAATATTTTTTTTTTCTTGTTACTTTGGCGTTACAAATCACATTTAATATGTTAAGTAAGTGTCATATTGAAATTATTGTGTAAAAAATATTCGAATAATTGTTATGTAATTATTATTTTGGAAAAGGTATTGAATGAAAGTAAATTTTTATGATATTGAAAAAGAGAAAATTTTATTGAATATAAAAAATATATTCAAAAAAATTGCAATTCATTTTTTGATTTAAGTAGGCGCTATTAAGCTCATAATTTTGCCAAAATGAAAAAGCAATATTCTTTTTTCCTAATTTTCTAATAAATTTTAAATTTTTGCATTAAATTTAATAAATCAAACAAAACGTCATATTAATAATAAATTTGTATACTTATACACAAGAATTCTAAATGATCCCAGACATCTTTGTACATTATAGGAGTCTATGAAATGAAGCACTTATTTTTCGACATATCCATGTACATAAATTACCTAGATAGGTATTGTATACACACTAACGTCAACACACATACACCGAAATATCATGTCATATTAATGACAATAATTGTCGTCAATAATAAATTATTATACGTTTGGTATATCGGTCATTTGTATACTAAATACTTGTGTTAAATTTTAAATTGACTTTGTATAGCATAAAATGAGACAAAACAAAAAAAATTTAAGTTTTAAATAAGTACCTATATGTGTGCGTATATAAATCTGTGGTTATAAGGAAATACTTTCGAAAATAAACTCATTTAAAATAGATTCAAAATATAATTTGATCAAACCACTGTATGACGTAATAAATACTTTTAGCCATGCATTCGAAAATGAGTAAATTTCGAAAATCAAATTTTAATAGAATGGAAAAAAAGTATACTTACAGAAGAAATTGTAAGAAAATATAAAACCAATTTTCGAAAAAAAATTTCTGATTTCTGTAAAGGCTATGCAAACATAGCAAAACAAATTTGAGATCCAAAATTTGTTTTTTTGAAAAAATTTGACGTAGAATTTTAAAATAATATTAAAAACTGAAAAATTCCATTTGTGTACTTTTTACTTGTTACCACAGAAATAATATTTTGTACACGTAGGTATATAATTTTGAAAGTAAACACACAACTTTTTATTTAAGTATTTTGAATATTTATTAATACCTTTTTATGTTCTCCAATTGTCTAAGTTGCCAAATTTTTATGGGTTTATGCATATTAACTTGTTTAATATTAAAAACCTTATGTTAGCGAACAAGAATTTCGTTTTTGATTTAATGTAAGGTAATTAAAATGAAAGTTCAAATGATGTCTCCTTCTCTTACTCTCCCAATTTTGAAGACAACTAAAGCATGTTCCAAAATCCTATATTACATTTCAGGATAAGTAAATATATTTCTGTTACTATTTAACATAATTACTCATAACACATTACATAAGTAATATTTTACATTTACCAATAAATAATTATGAACAAAAATGAGCTAAAAATAATTACATTTTGTTTTTATAAATTACTGGCAACACTATAATCAACTATAATTAATTCAAAAAAATTCATTTATAGACAATATTATTTAACTTTAAATTTTCTTTAATTTCAATATTAAATTGTCATACTTATATTAGAGAAAGTATGATAAGAATACATGCGCGCATATTAGTCTAATAAAAGAGAAAAGTATAATTTGTACAAACATATAAATTTTAAAATGTCAAACAAATATTATGAATTTTGATGAGATAGAGATAGAGCATTTTATACTCGTATTTGTTTTTCTTTTTTGTTTTTATTAATAATTTTTAAGTTTATCGCTCATTCTCTTGTTCTAATCAATATTGACGAATGATGAGGTTAATTTCATATTTTTTTTTTTGGTTTTTGACTTCTGTTATTTGATAATCCCACTTGAACTTTTAAGAATTAATGGAGTTTCCGTTTTTATTTGTTTTTCTCGCTACAAAATGTTTATTTAATCTTAATTTGTGTAAAATTAAGTCATTAGAAAGAAATTTGTAACAAAAAAAAAAAATAATAATAATAATTTTATAGTTAAGAGGGTTCTTTAGTAAAAATTTTATAATTGATAGTTTACGCTTAATTTGAAAGCGAAAAATCAAATTAAATTTCTTTTTTTTGTGGGTAATGGAGATTTTTTGTGGGTAATGGAGAGAATGGTAGATTTTTATGGTTTGAGAAGGTTTAAAAACTTTAAATGGAATATAAAACATTTTAGCTATAAAAATTTTTTATAACCCGATTTCTTGAAATTCATAGCAGCTTGATGATTTTGAACTAAAATTTCCTATTTACTTAAGTATGCATAATTTAATTTGATTTCAATTTTAAAATAAAATTATTTTAGTGATAAGAATTAATATTTAATTTTCTAAAAAGAAATTTTTAAAATATTATCAATGAATTTGTTAATCAATTTTTTTTCCATAAAATTTGTTTTTTAAGAATTAAAATTCTAAATTGTTGATTAATATTCGAATTCATTTATTCGATTTAACAAAAATTCAGTCATGGTTTGTAAAATAGTAATTTTAAAATTTCCCTTTTTAGTTAACGTCAGTTCAAAATTTATGAAAATAAATATTAAGTTGCTTACGTTTAGAAAAATCGTAAATAATAATAATGTGACAAAAAAAAAGAAATTCTACTGGAACTCAGCCATTTGAGAGAATCTTATTTTATTTAGCAGAACAAAATTTCCCTCTATCTGCTTTCAAGCTATTTAATCACTTAATTTTTTGCAAAATGTTAATTTTTGATCCGATATTTTTTCGATATCAAGAACTTCAATGAATTTTTATAAGACCGTTGTTGCAGAATTCATAAATTAGTAATACTTTTAAAAATTAGTATTTAAATTAATGTGTGCATATAATATAAAAAAAATTACCGAAGATGCGAATTTCAACAACTTTTAAGAAATTATTGTTCAAAATCGAATTTTGATACTTAAAATTTCGATTTTTTCACAAATATTTTGCGTAGCTGCCAAATACACTTTAATTTTTTCCCTTGAAGGTTGTTCAAATTTCATAAACAAAATGAACGAACGAATAGTCAGGCAGACAATAGTGCATATTTAACACATTAATGTAATTGTACCATAAATATTGAATTTCATGAAATATTCTCAAAAATTTGATAATTTCTAATTTAAAAAATTTCAACATTTTTCTTTTTTTTAATCAAGTGATAATTAAGCTAGTTATCAAACGTATATTTACATATGTATACTTAATTTTTACTCTAATATTTTTTAAAATTTGAAAATTTCATTTACTTACTATGCAATAAAAATAATTGTTACTTTGCACACACAAGTTTTTTGCAACAAGAGCAAGATTTTTGTATTTTACTTATTTATTTATGAGAACTTCAATAAAATCAATATTACTGTTTGTAATATTTGATTTTTTTTTTTTTCAAAAATAAAATTAAAAACAACAGATTTTTTTTCTCTTTTTTAATAAATTGCATTTTCTTAGTTATGCTAACAAAGCAAAGAATATAGCAACCAATTAACCTGAAAAAGAAATAAGTAATTTTTTTTTTCTTTGCTATCTATTTATTGTTTTTTTTTTTTAAACTAGCTAGTAAGTAACACAAAATAACAAAGAAGTCTGAAGAAAATACAGAAAAGAAAAAAATAAAAAACAAGAATTTATAAAAGTAAGCAAAACACAGAAAACAAAAAATTAATTTCGAAATATGACAACAGTAACAACAACAATAATAACAGCAACATAGCAATAATAATAACAACAGTAACTAGCAACAAAATTAAACAACAATTTTTTAGAAGGAAATTATTTTTTTTTTTTAGTCAATTCTTATTATTATTTTTAGTATTGTACAAGTAAACAGAAAAAAAAATTTTTGTTTTATTTTACTTAAAACTTACTGACTTATTAAAAACATCGAAAAATTCTTTAATATTTCGATACCATGATAATAATAAATCTTAAACGAGTATAATTCGATTCTCGAAAATTATAAATGAATGCACACAATCGATTCACTTACATCAATACTCGCATAAATAAAAAAATGCATGAGTACATTTATACACACATTCTCATAAACATGTATGAATTTATGAAAAAATTATGTTAAAAAATAATAATAACAATGAGAAACCAAACAAACAAGTAAATAAAAAAAAAAAAAAAAAAGAGAAATAAGAAAAATTTTAAAAGATAAATTCGTGATTTCCCACCTGTAATTTGTAAAATACCAAAACAAGCTTTAAAAAATCTTGAAAATAAAAAATACATAGACACACTGTTAAAGTAAGAAAAAAAAAATAAAAACTCGTGCGCACTCTTTTAAACTTTTGACAAACTTTGATAATTTTACTGTATGAGTGAGAGGGAAAGATAGAGTAGAAAAGATATAAATTTATTTTATAAGAAGGAAATTAGAACAATAAATTGAAAAACTTTTTAAGCTTTTTTTCTCAATATTTTACTTTTTTTTTTCCTCTTATAGTTGCTTTGCTTTACTTGTTTTTTAACCATAAAATCTTAATGTTTACAAGCACTTACAAATATATTTACATACAAACGTGTTTCACTTTTATTTTGTATTAGTCACTTTTGTAGTTTTTTGTTGATTTTTTTGTTTTTTTACTAAAAAAATCAAACTTGTACTTAACTAGTTTTGTAACGCTAAATTATTATTGTTTTTTTAACCCTTAAACACTGACCTAAAAAAAAAACTAGTACTTTTCCTGAATATCAGTCTTCAGCGACCGGCACAAAATAAAATGATTAGAAGAATGCCCAAAAAACCGATTCTGTTAAAAGACGGAATTTATTTTGATTTAATTTTTTTCAAGTATAAAATAATTATGACTCATACACAAAAAAATCGTGTAACATGTTAACTTAAACTGTGAGGACGTTTTTACACTCGCGTTCACATACTTCGCATTACCATCGCAGAATATGTCCTGTCACTTAAAATACTCTAATAGACAACTTAATTTTATTAAGTTATTCGAAACACGGCAAAAATTTTTGCCGGCCAAAAAAAAAATTATAGTAATTTTAAAAATTTATGCAGGTTCGTTAGACCCTTAAGAGTATTTAAGGGTTAAAAAAGGTTTCAAAAATTAGTTTTTTTTTCGATTAGTCCATTAAAATACAAAAAGAGTTTATTTAATTAAATACTTCAGTTTTAATTCAGTTTTAATTTTTTTTGTTTCTGATCAAAAAATTCAATTTTTGTTTTTTGCTGAAATTAATCTTTTTAAATGTTTTCTGTTTGTTTTTTTTTTTTTTTTTTTTTGTTGATTTTGTGAACGGAAATGTTAAATAAACAAATTTTTAATTACAGTATTACTTAATTACTTAACTTATACTTAGACCTTTTCATCTTTGTCAAACAAAAAAAAAACAATTGAAATTAAATGACGTGTAAAATTACTTTTAGTATCCTCATTTTGTGATTGTGTGTCATCTTTTTGCTTACCGGGTAAGTTAAAAGTGAGCACCGTTTAACATTCATATAAAAATTTAATTTCTCAAATTTCAAATAAGAGAGTTTTTTATCTCGTATTCGTATTGTATTGCGTTTTATCCAAAAAAAAAGTATGCAAAAATTCATTTAGTGCATTTTAGAAGGTGAAGGGTTTAGTTTAGTAGATATTTGACAAAAATTTTACATGAACACTAAATTGCATTTAATTAAATGAAGTCATTTTAGTTCTCTGTTCGGCAAAATTTTTATGCTGATCTTGCAAAATTTGTTGTCTTATGCATACGTACATCCTCACATATGTATGTAGATCAAATTATAGTAAATTTATAAATTAATTACTTATAAGCAAAGTAGTTTTTACCATACCCACCTCAATAATAATATGATTTAAGAGTTAGAATAAGATATATGTACGTCAGCGACAACAACCGAATGTCTAATGCAATTTGAAGAATTTGAATATTTTTCTCTCTTTTTCTTGCTTCTTATTTTATGTTTCAACTTAACTAATGAGTCTTAATAATATTAATATGTGAGTTTATTTTACATATATGTATGTATGTATGCGTTCTCTCTTATATTGTACACACACTCATTAATTGTTGCATTGAAGGTTATTTTTGGACGTTTTTTTTTTTGCTTTAAAATTCCTTTTTTTTTCCTCCCTTCTCTAATTTTTTAATTACTTGATAGCAAATTTGTTTTGTATAAGAAAAACTAGTTTTGACCTTTGATTTTTTATTTTTTTATTTTCTTATTAAGTTTTAGTAAATTTTTTGTGCTCACTTCTTTTTGCTATTATGAGTTTTTTTTTATAAATTTTCTGTAATAATTTTTTATTGTAATTTTTCTTCTTCCACAGCAGGTTGCCTTTTAAATTTGCAAATTTTGCATAGCACTTACATGCATACATATATAAAGTATGCATAGTAAGTACCTACTTAAATAAATTAGAAATATTGAGATAGGTTAAGACTTAAGGCCAAGACGTTTAGTTTTGTTATTGTTCGAAGAATGAGAAATGGAAATATTAATTAAAGAAAATATTTTTGCAATTTTTTTTTTCGTAATATTTTGCAATTTATGAATTTTTCAACTTGAATAAATACTGCAGCAGTCTGCACTCTGCAAGTTTTTTTTCATGATCTCTCTGCATTTCAAATAATTTTTCATAAGGAATACATACATATATTGGTAGTTACTTAATATAAAATGCGCATTTATTGGATTTTTGCATACAATCTATTAGAAATAGATTATTAAAAATAAGTGAAATATTATTTTATATTCAAGTATTCAAGCGCAATTATAAATTAAATATTTTCAAAGATATTTTGCTTTCTTTTTGCCTTATTCAAAATTTTACGGCTATTTAATTATTAATTTTAATACAAATTTAAAATCAATTGAAGGATATACTTTCCAGCATTTAAACTGCATAACAATTCAATATTTCTCAAATCACTAAATACTGCAATATGTATTCTTATATACCATACAGCTATATTATATAAATACAAATATCCTTCAAAGGAATTTCTTAAATATTTTGGATTTTTATTACTTTTTTACTTTATTGGAATCGATAAAATGTTAAATACTTAATACAAATAATCAAAAAATAAGATTCTATTAGGGGTGACCTTTACAATATTTATATAAGTATTGGAAATGAAATTCCTATTTATAATAAGTATTTAAAAATTTCTGCATCTTTTCTGTGTCTTTGATTTTTTATATTCTGCCCTTCTATACAAAATTTGTATACTGAATTTCGAATATGCACATTTTAAAAGTTGTCTTGTCGTGTTCGATTAGAGGTTACTTTGTCAAAAAAAAAAAAAAAAAAAAAAACAATTTAACCCAACCTAGGTACTTGTAAAACATGCTAGAACATCAAGTTACTGATAACAAGGGGTAACTACTTCACTGATTACTTACACACATACACTGAAGTCTTTCTTTTATAAATCGAAAAAAAAAAAAATGTTGTCATTTTTCTCCCAAAATCTCTCCAACAATAAATGAAAATAAGACACTAAAGAAATTCACATATTCCTTTTATAAAAACAAATTTCTATTTAGATTTTCATTCTCTAATAGAAAAAACAGATGCAAACCATACAGAAAATTTAGATGAACAAAAAAATTATAGAGAAAATAAGAAATAAATTAAAATTCCAAAATGGCACATATTTGCATAACAAACGATTTTTGTTTTTAATCTTTAATTGTGCAAATTTTACAAAAATTATTGTTTATAAATAATTTTTTAGATCCAAAACTTTTAATTCCCAATAAAATTTTTAAGTACAATTCTACAAAAAAAAAAAGTGATATTAGTGATAAAGGACTCTTACAAATCCATAAATTAATAAATAATAAAATTTATTAAATGGTTTTACGAGAAATTATTGAAAACTTTAAAATTTTTCATAAATTTCACTAAATTTCGATACCCTTTAGAGATTACAACAACGGTCAGGGATTTTTTTCTTTAATTAAATTTCAAAATTATTTTTGAAATTCTTATTTTATTCGACAATTCTTATACATATGTAAGTATTTCTCATTATACTATTAGATTACAATAAGATCTTAATAATCGATTTTAATATTTCGAAATTTACTTTACATCATTCCATTGTCATACAAGTATGCCAGAATATGTTCATAAAATTATTATGCACTTACATACTTATATAGGGTATATTGTTTGTATTACAATATTATGTACTCAACTTTAATTCTCATGCATATATATACATAATTGCACATACCCTGTGTAAATAAACATAAAATTACGAACTTTAAATGTGCCTCATATAGTATGTACTTTCATAGAAGTAAACAAAAATTTTATATAACACAACATTAGCATACCAATTGACTAGTCAGTCGATAAAATTTTAAATAAATCGAAAATAATCAAAATATAAGTACGTTATAGAGAGAGTATACAAAGAGGGGGAATATAAAAGAGCGAGAGATCAATTTGAAAAGCAAGAAAAAAAAGAATTAAATAATTTTTTGCGTTTTTTTTAAAAGTATATGGTTTGGATGACGACGATGACGTTCTCATTTTATTTATTTTAAATACGCTATTTAATATTATTATATATGTATATACAGTCGCTCATACTTTGAATACGTACACTTGTATTCTTATATGCACACTTGTATAGTGATATATAAGCACAAATATTTTAAATTCCAATATATTTAACCAAAAAAAAAAGCATATAATTGCATAAATAGCATTTTTTTCTTGTGTTCTATTAGAAAAATGCAATATAAAATGCAACCCATGCTACTTTAACAAATTTTTAACAAAAAAAAAAAAAATTATGGAAAAAAACCAAAGGAATTTTTACTCCATTTGTTTTTTTCTTACTTTATTTATTATAATATTTTTCTAATAGATATTGAGTTTGGGCTGGTGTCTTCTAAATATGGAATAATAAAAAAAAAAAAACTTGCATCATCACAATTACCATCATCACATTTTTTACAAAGACCGGAAAATTTTTGTTAGTTTTTTTTTTTGTTTGGAAATAGTTTTTAATTTTTTTTTGTATAATTTTTTGGTTTTTGTATATTTTCCACTTTATTTTATAGATTATAAGAGTTTTTTTTTATTCATTGTTAAACTTATGTACAAACAATTGTGCATGTAGAAAATTTTATTATAGAATACATAAATGAATATTGAAAATCAAGTGAATTTTAATACGAAATTGTTGTTTGTTTTGTCATTTAATACGTACAGAAAAATTAAGAGCGACTGTCAATAGATTAAATTACGACAATTTTGTCGTATCGCACACAATTTGATCTAAAACTACTAAAAATTATGAAAATTTCTGCTTGATATATCAAAGCAATACTGTTGTGGCATTTAGTTAAAATGTAAATTTTAAAATAAAATTAAAAAATTAAAAATTAATATTATTTAAATGATATCATTACAATTAAATATTGAAAGAATTAATAAAAATTTTAATTATCCAAACATTTTATATAAAAATGTTAAAATTTAACAGTAACAGTAATTATTAAAAACTAATGACAGTAACATAATCTTAATTAAGTACGTACCACAAAATATTTCCATATTAAAAATTGAATTTACAAACATTTAATATACATAAGTATATAAAATAATTAAATATTTTTGTATGAATGTTTAAGAGTGGTCCTAATTATAACATTTATAGCTTTATAATAGTAATTGCATTGATTATTAGAAAATCTGACATAAGCACTATTGCACTCTTATATGTTTCTCTATATTTTATTTAGTTTATGCAAGCTGAATGCGGAACTTGCAAAGTAAAATTGTAAAAAATTGTAAGAAAAGTTAGTTTACAGTAAACTGTTATAAAGGAAATCAATCAATTAACACTTTTACAATCTAAAGCAATGCAAATATTCTAATTACTATTATTTATTATATATAATTATTGTAAAACAAAGTAAAAATGTGTTAAAATAATTGAAAATAATTTGACCTTAAATAACTATATTATTTTTCTTAATATTTTTACTTCACAAATTATATGTAAAAAATTATAATATAAATGATAAATTTGTTTAAATTTAAAAATTCGCTGTAATTGAAAAATATGTTAAAAAACTGTTAATATAACACTTTTTGAGAAGTGGTTGAAATGCAAACTAATTTTATAAAATCAGGTGTTGCTGCAGGCTATAAAAATTTTGCTTAAATAATATTTAACCGCAATAACTCTGGACACACATGTACATATGTAGGTACTCATTAAATAATATCAAATTACTTTTATAATACAGATTTTTCCTCTCTTTCTTATCGAGTTTTTGGCAGATTGCACGAGAAATTAAAAATAAGAACTTTTTCAACGCAATAAATATTTGTTTTCTTAAGAATATCACATTTTACAAAATATTATAGCATATTCACAAAAATAAGTAGTAAATTCAAGAAAAAACTCAATAATAAAACGAAAAACCAAAAAAAAAACCATTTGTGTTTGCAAGGTTGATAAAAAAAAATACACCGTTAAATAATTACTTATTAAGATAAATGTCGGCAACAATGAGAAGTGCAAAGATTTCCACACGCAAAATATTCCTTATACTATACACTGCGTGGCGCATTTTTAATTTTATACAAAATTAGAATGATTCTGTTTTTAAAATACATAAGTATCTCCAGTAGGCAAATATTTAAATAAAGCATTTACCTTCACTCATTCAAACATTTATATTAATTATAACGTCAACACTTATTCTGAAAACTACTTTCTTAAAGAATTTTCTTATTCCATCAAATACCTACTAAATTAAATTAATTAACTACTTTGTTAAGTAAAGAGAGAAGGAAAATTTAACAAAAATATTTTGACAGTAAGTTTATTATCTTTCTCTTGATTAATTTCTTGATTACTCTTACAACAATGTTACAACATTGTTGGAAAACACATGCAATACTACTTATGATTATTTTTTTCATTTTCTGCTTGTTTTTTCATTTATTTTTATTTTAGCAATAAAAATTATTCTTTTAACAACTTTCTTTTATTACTTATACATTCATGCAAACATACATAAATATTTACAAAAGTGTGCATTTTTTCAATTAGATTGTGTGAATAATTTTTTTTTTTTCGAAAAAAACGTGCCATAATTAAAAACCATATGCAGCATACATATAGAATACTGAAAAAAAATCGGTGCCGCGTCATCAAAATAAGTAAAAACTCAAATAAAATGAAACACTTAAATCGCATACTTTAAAAAAAAAAAACCATACACGAAATGCAATGACCTTTTTTCGCTCTGTTTTATTTCAATTTTATATTCAATTGAGTTGCGTAGCATAGTTTTTTTCCAAACGACAACATTTCAACGTAATCATAAGCTCAATTAATAAAGCAAAGAGAGTGTGTATTGTCAACAAAATGTAAATTAACGCATACGTCTACTCATAAAATAAATAAAAATAGTAACAGTAAAATAGTTACTTTTTTTTTTCTCTCATTTTTGAAAACTAGCTAAAATTTTTCTTTCTTTTTATTTTTTTTTTGTAAAAATCTGGTCTAAAAATAATTTATCAGCCAACTTAACAGCTTTAAGGCAAACGTAAAGTAAATAAGAACAAACAGAAGAAAAAAAATCATCAATTTAATCAGTCTTAACGTTTTCTTTTTTTTTTTGTTATTGTCTTATGAGTTCATTTACTTTAATCATAAGTGCAATGAAATAGCAGATTTCGGGAAAAAGAAATTACATATTTTGCATCTAAAATTAAAAATTTTGAAAAGGTTCATCAAAAAATTTAAAATAAATTATGTTATGTAATAGTAAACTTAAAACTACTGTAAGGTTACTAGAAAATTCATTGTTGTGATGACATTACATAGGTATAGTTGTACGTCGAAATTCATTTTGCGTTCTTATCTGACATATTAAATGACATAAGACAACGATTAATAAGTCAAGTTTAAAACTAACTCTAGATTTTTAATCTTAAACAATTATTAATAAAACAAATATGTATTTATATGTACAAAATTCATGAGTTAAATTGACGTATAGCTTCAATGTGTCATGTTGACAAATAACATAATTATATACTATGTTATAAACATTTTGCTTTCTTTCGAATAATTCCATGAGTATTTCGGATTCTTTGAAATATACTTAGTGAATAAAGTGTTATCAATACTTACATATATTCAAGAATATGAAATTTAAGAAATTATGATATAGAATAAATTTCAAATATTTTATTTGTTTGACAGATTTGACAGTTGAATGTCAAACACTACAGTTCGCATTAATGAAATGTAACCACAAATCCATTTTCTTAATGTAAACATTAAATTTTATCTTCAAATTCTATATTATCTAAATTGCGTCTGATTTTTACTAAAATGATGTCTTACATTTTGACAATTTTTACAAGTAAACAATATTGTTATAACAGTGAATCCGTTTAAATGGAATTTAAGTGTAGTAAAAAGGCGCGTAAACTTACGCAATTCAAAAAATAAAATTTCAAGTTTTCCTAAGACTTTTTTTTTTCTTATTTTATATTTATTTGTTTTTCGTACTTTTTAATTTTTTTTTTCTTTGAAATTTAAATTTTTTTTAATTGTCACTTGATTTGTTCATATAGCATTAAAACAAAAAAGAAAAAGAAAAACACAAACAAATTAATTCTTTTTTTACTTTTTTTTTTTATTATAGCTGCTGGCTATATAAATGCTGCGAAAATAATCCATTAGCATTTTTATAATATTTAACTCAAAATTTTTATTTTTACCTTAAAGCGCCGATATATTACTACACTATACCATAATATGTGACCAAAAAAAAGAGCAAAACGCATAAAATTTTGTGCATATTGTGTGCTCTAGATTAATAACCAGTCATTATTTTTAATTTTATTTGAATCATAATTTATCTTTGTATATACACATACGCACATACACAATATGTAAACAAATAAATAATTATATGATTTACTTTAAGTAGTACTAACATTATAACAATTATATACCCGAACTTTGAAATTTTTTTATAACACTAACCTTTCACATTTGTTACGTAAACTTTTTTGTAGTTAATTTACTGCATTTTTCAATTAATTTCTTCGATTTCAAATAGTTAGCTATTAAAATTAGTTATTTCTGATTGCAATAGCAACAACAATAGTGTATCGTAATTTCACACGAATGAGTCCCATAAGCAACACATGCTCTTAAAAACACTTGAGGGCCCATGTTCCTAATAATTAACCTAATAATTATACTTAATAATTGATAAGTAAATTAATTGCATTAAATCGTTCTTCTCATTTTTTTAGGGAAGTGTCACAAAAAAGTACTAAGTCAATACTATTATAAAAATTTGTTAGATGGAGTATAAAAATAGTAAGTAACCTTACAATCGATCAGATTTTAAATCTTATATACTTAATAAATCCTATTATGCACTTGTATGGAAACAGCGCCCTTTCCCGGAATTTCTACATTTTAAACACATCACATAAGAGTAAACAAAATACGGTTTCCACTACATAAACACATTCATTTTGTTGCAACACTAATTTGAATACAAAGCGGTAGCATTCGACATAACATTATTATTATAGGCCTACAAAATTCAATACTGCAAAACGACAAAATTTTATTTCGTCTTATTTTTTTTCTCTTTTTTTTTCATTATTTTTATATTTGTGGTTAATTTTTTTATTTGTTTTGTGTGTAAATTTTTTTTTTTTTGGTTTTGCTTATTTTCTTAATTTTTCGAGTAATTTTAAGGTTGAAATGGTTGATGTTGGTTGTTTCGGATCATTGAACTTTTTTTCTTTTCTTTATGAAAGAAAGGTGCGCTCAGCCGCTCACTCATATTTGACACTCGGTCAGGTTTTTAGTTCGTTATTATTATCAAGTATTTATGCTTGTTTTATTTTTTTTTTTATTCCTGATTTTGATTTTTCTTTTGACTTTGATTTTGGTTTTGGTTTCTTCTTGCGTTACTATCATTGCTGTTTTAGTTGTACGTTACTTACGTACGTTGTCCATAATATTATTTACATACATACGTATACGTGTACTTATGTATTTGTTGGTTTGTTTCTTATTATTTTGCGTAAAATTTTCAACTTTGATTTATAAAAAAAAATAAAAACATAACGAAATTAAATTGAATAAATAAATAAAGTGACCAGCCAGTTTTAAAAAGGCGATTATCGTCTATCTATACCGGTGAGTGATATATAAACACACAAACATACACACACATATAATACGCATTCATGATGGCTCTAATGGAAATAAATTTTAATTTTTCAATTTGTTTTTTCATAAATTTTTCCATGAATTCTTCATTTTTTAAAATGCGCCACGCATAAAAAGAGGAGAAATGAGAAAAAAGAATTCAAAATGCTTGTTAAGTGTTCGTTTCTTCTTCATTTATTTTTGGATTTCTTGAATTTTAACTTTTAAATGAATGTTTTGTCACTTTCATTTTACTTTTTTGAGTGGTTTTTATTTTTTTTTTTGTTATTTTTTAATAAAAAAACGAAGCTGGTTTATAATTTTGAAAATGTTTTCATGTTATTGATACTTTTCAAATCCTTAATACCTAAAAAATTTAATTTTTTTTTGTAGGATTTTGTCAAAACTTGAAAATTATTGGACCTTTCTGAAAATACTTTTTGGATGTGTTCATATGAATCACTTAAAATACCGTTAATTAAGTAAGCAGTTAATATTAAAATTAAACAAAGATTTTACAAATTTGCTACGAATTATAATTGAGGTAAACTTTTTAAATACATATGTATGTACATAAGTATGACATTTGAGTCGCACCCCACATCAGATAGTTTTAGTCTTAAGTGTACATATTATTTGAATTTCGAATCTGAAACTGTAAACAAATAAATTTCATTACATGTCTATGTAAACACTGTTTACCTTTGAAACTTGGGTAAAACTTACATGTTTTCTGTAAAATGCCTATTGGAGAATGCGAAATGGGAGTAAGTCAAGCGTGAATAGAGAGTAATTCGTTGAGAACTGCGGCATTTGAGAGTTACGTTGTTAACTCATTAAATTACTCACAAAAAGACAAATTGGCATGTTCCTATCAACAATAATAGATCATAGAAAACAACACAACGAAATGTTTTAGAATTTTAGATAAAAAAAATACCTTCCATATTTATTTCTTCTTTTAAATAAAATCTTTTTGAACCCAAAATACATTTGTTGTTTCTAAAATCCTTAATTCAAGGACAAAAAATATCATAAAACTTTATTTAAAAAAATTTTCAATTAGAAAACTTATTGTGCCTTTTTTTCTGTCTTTATGTTTTTTTTTTATCTTCAAAATTACATTTATTCTTAAATGGATGCTTGTATGAAGTCAAATATCTAAAGAAATATAATTCAATGAAATTTATTTTAGAGGCAAAATTATAGCAAAAATTTATTAAACATTTGAAATAAAAAACTTTTTCATTTGATAAATTAAAAGGGACATATTTTTTAATTAAAAATTTTGTTAACAAGAAATTCAAAAATTAACAAAATTTTCTTCTTTGGGATCATTATTTCTTGAAATTTTTACAAGGTTTCTTCATTATCCTTACAAAAGTGAAATCGTCTTGTGGATATAAACGTATATATTATGATTTATTAAAAATATATGTACATATATCGACGACTTATTTAGAGAAAATTTTCTAAAAATACATTCCTAATTGTAGAACATTAAAAAAATAATATTTATTAATAATATTGTTAAAAGTAGAAACGGTTTAGTAGAACAATTTAAAACTAGTGACGGCTACCTATAAATAAATACCTTATGATTTCTTCAGAACGAAAAGGAGATTCCTAAAACGCAACGATATTTTTAATAATAAAACTTAATAACTATGATCAGATAACAACAAAACAAAAGCCGGAGATTGTACAATATATCGATCAACAGCTTCGAATAGGTCGCTAACAGCAATAAATTTCTTTATACATACATATATATATATATAAGTAGATAAAAAACTAATAATTATTCGTAAGACTGTGAAATTATTGTATGTATTTTAAATAATCTGAACAGAATAACTTGTTTCTTATTAAGTAGTGTCTTATATGATTTAAACTCATTTCTTGTATCTATGGTATAAAGTAGTTACTGTTGATAAAAAATATGGTTCAGCTTAAAATTATCTCTAAAAATTTCACTTTATATACATACATTACAATATTACATACAAATTAAAGCATAATATAACAAGTTATTACATATAACAGTTCGGTAAGAAATCAAAAAATAAAAATAATATAAGTGCCATTAACACTTACATGCATGTAGCTATGTATCAATGGCACATTAATTATTAGCACGCGATAATTATTTTTTTTTTTTAAGTTATTATTTTTAACAAAATTTTACAATAATAATCGTTATGTTATCGGCCTGAAGTCACCAATTTTGTTTTATTTTTTTTTTTCATATTGTTTTTAAATATAATGAGTACTTTGTTTTGTTTTTTTTTATATGAGTATGTGAATTCCCTTTACAATTAACTTAATTATTTAAAAAAATTAAAATATAGTAAAAAAAAATTGAAAAAAAAGGCAACAATTGCTCTTAAATCATAAAAAATACAAAAATTGGATCATTTCATTTTATAACAATAATTATTGTTCGAATATTAAAAAAATAAAACAACACATTGCTGATAATTACTTTCACTAAAAACTAAGAAAATTGTAAGGGTACTTAACACAGTAATATTACAATAAATTATAATGAGCAAATAAAACTCAACATGCAATGAATTAAAAGATCCAGCTATAATGATAGCCTAACTACATAAACTAGTTAGATCCTATACTTAAGATTGAATACAGAATAACTTTATTCAGAGTTTGTTTAATTGCACTTCGAAATGATTTAAATTATAAGTTAAATTTCAAAGGAGAAAAAAAAGCTTAGGCGGAATGTCCTTTTAGAGGAAGACGGTAACTACAAATTTTATTACAAACGTATCGCAATACAACATGTTGCTGTTATTTCTTATTATTTCTATTGACCTTAAAATTTCCTGACTTTCCATACTTTGCAATAAACACCAATTTTAATCTTATTTCATTTGACGTCACCAAAATTTGTTTAAGTTAAAAAACGTTTTGATATTGCTATATCAAAATTGACGTCAAACCTGATTTTTTATCTTTTTATTCAAGTTACTGAAATATTATTTCCAGCATGTAATTCAATACGATATTTAATACTAACTTTGATATTAAATATCCTTCAAAAAATATTTAATTTTCTATATTTTTATTTTCAGTACAGAGCTTTTTATTTATTATAAAATTTTATCGTTTTACTTTGATGGTCTCATTAAAAAATTTTGCAATTTTCTGATAAGTTAATAATAATTTTTATCAATAAATTATTTTTTTTTACATTTATTTAAAGAAAATACTTGTATACAGCACAAAATAAATTTTTGAGCCCTTCAAGTATATACATACACTTGACACATGTTTTTGACCTAGGAAAATTAGTACGGTGATGATAAATGACATGGGTTAGATGAAAATTAAAATAGTTACTTTCGAAGTCTTAACAGGTTTTCTGTGAATTTATTATACAACTAATATTTAAAAATCTGAAATTTTCAACAATACCTATACTGTGGCAATTATATTATTTTGGGAATGACCCATTCTATTTGGTAGATGCAAAATAAATTTTTATACCTATAACCTAATTTTTGAAATTTTTTTTCCAAATAGATACTATGTAATTATGCAGGGAATACTATAAAATATTATTCAGGATATTAAAGTTAATATTTAATTACCATTGTTAGCGAAAGTCCAATATTGGAAATACATAATTTGATCAAACTACCTCTTCGGAAGTAACTAAACATCAAGGGATTAGAGTTGAATTCCAGAAGTCATGACTTATGCATAATTATAATAACGTAAAATCCCAAAAAATCCAATTTGCTCAGCAAAAATTCCTTTTCATTGATTTTTGCTCCTCTAAATAAATTTGTATACATATATGTATGTATATATATATACATAAAAGTTGCGAGTCGGCCTTCTGTCTTGAAGGTGGTTGCAGCTAAGATATTCATCGACTGCGATTAACCAAGAAAGTTCTCGTGCCAATGAAGCTCTCTTATTCTTTTTTTTTATATTTTATCCACATTTATTGTTGTTATTCACTTTCCTACTATTTTTATATACGACTCAATATTATTTCAAAAATGCAAATCAAAAATCCATTATGACAATTATTGGCGGTCAATTAATACAATTAATTAGAACGTCATTATGACAATTAATGAATTAATAAAAATGATAATTTCAGTATGGCATTGCTACGTCATGACGCTAACCGTCTTCAACATTTTTTATATTCACACCATTCACAATATTAAAAATTGCAAATATGTATTTAACGCCACCCGTGATCGCTACATTAAGTATGAAACCAAAAATATTTGCACATGTGTTGAAATTTTGTAAATAGATATTTGTAATCAAATTATTTTGTACATATTTATATGCTAAGGATATTTTAATTTTTTGAATTTCTAAATTCATCCATTTTTATAGCATTTTAAATGGAATATTTTAATATATTGAGCCATCTCTGTATAAAGTCACTAATTCGTATTTTATTAAATAAAATATAGAAGAAAACAAATAACAATACAAATTGTCATAATCATTATTCATGTATACAAGTATACAATTATACAATATACATAATATATATATCTATATACATATATGTACATACACAAAAATGTACTTATGTGAATATACATAATAATAATCATTGTATTCCCTTTATTCTATTCAATTGAATTTAACAATTCACGTTTTTTTAACCACATTTTATTTTTTTCACTTTTTTGAATTTTAAAGCAAGTTATTCATCTTTTGACAAAAAAAAAAGTTAAAAGTAGACAAAGAAGACAAGTGTAACTTACAATTATTCATCAATTGTAAAAAAAAAAAAAAAAAATTTTCTCTAAATTTAACACTTAAAAAAATGAAGAAAAATGAAATTTTTTTTTTTTATTTACAATTGAAATTTCATTGAAACTGTTTTACATCAATGGAATTATTTACATTTTTTTTTTTTGATAAAAATATTATAAAGTAAATAAATAAATTTTGATAAGTAAGTTTTATATATGAATATTATGTAGAAATTATGAAAAAAGAATAGTGTTAAAATTACGAATGCTTGAATAAGTCTTTCTTTTTTAAAATTTTTAAATAGAGGCATAAGTTCACGCTCAAGTATGTCAAGTAAATAAATATTGTTACACAATAAACATATATACAGCAAATAGATAAAAAAAACGCAGCTATGGTTACAAGTAAGAACTGGTTAAATCAAATTTTTCTGTTCGTAATCTCATTTTAAAGTCGAATTTTTAATGAATTAATTAAAATTTGTCTGAGATACTTCAATCATTTTTAAAAATATGGGCAAAAATGTCAAATTCAAATTTTTTTTTTTTTGAAAATTATAGCTGAATTGCAGGTTTGTTCATTTTACTTAATTTAATTGAAGAAGAATACATGTATATAAATTTGAACAAGTACACTTTTATAAAGAAGCCGTCATAATTTATTCAATATATTTCTTTTAGTACTAAAGTTTTAAATAAAACTGTAAACAGTTTCATATTTTTTCCATAACAATTAATATAAAACTATGAATATAATTAACTCAAAATACATTTTTTCGAGTTAACAAATTTTGTTTTTCATATAACCACAGACATAATTGTAATAAACACTGCAATAATGCAATGCAATGGTATATGCAATAAAAATGCAATGCTCATTTTGTTATAAATTTCCCATAGTGCGGTATTCAACCAATATCCACAATAAAATTTCCATTATATTTTCACCATAAATTAAAAAAAAAAAATTATTCAAAAATAACCTTTAATTTTGCTCAGAGTATTGCTTATACATAAGTACCTATTTTTTCCAGATAGAGTCAATGGCCGATAGGCTTAAGAAAATAGATAAAAAAAATAATAATATTTATTATCTATTCAATATATATAAATAAGTACAATTAAATATAGGAGATTTTTGAACTTTCGGTCATTTTAATAAATTCATGATTACATTATCATTACTTATATCATGTGATATAGGAAAATGAGTGTTCAATGACACGAAAATGAAAAGTGAAATATAAGAATAATTTCCTTATTTAAGTAATTAAAAATATTATGTATAAATTATTTATTACAGATACTTTGACCATTCAATATGAGGAACATCTAAATTATACTTCAAATTTATTTAACACAAGAGTTTCTCATGGATAAAAGTCAAAAATTTTGTTCAAAATTTACTGTTCATCTCTCAAAATTGGTGTGATGATATTGTTCTGTAATTGTATTATTCACAAGTGAATGCAGCATGATGATATTGCTATGTTATTTTGAAATATTCATAGATGGAGTAAGTAGCTAACTTTTTTATGTGAACTAAAATTATTGATACTTGATTTAAAAAATTTGTAAATAAAATCGCATTATATTTTCGACTTGTATAAGTATTTAATGAAGATGAAAATCTATTTTGTAAAATAATGAAAGATTTCAATAATTCAACTCTTAACATCATAAAATCCTAACAATATTAAGTTGACACATATATGTACTTATTTTATTCGAATATTAAATACTATATATATATTTTGGTCCAAAAGTTCTTGAATCAATAAAGATTATTTTATTATATTTATGAATCATTTTATAAATTGAACAATTTATTTTTCTATAATTAACAAAAAAAACCATATTTATCTTAATTTCGTGCTTTAAATTTTGTTTTTTTTTTTACTGAAAATGACACATATCAATGAAATTAACCTTTAAACAAATTGTTAACACAAAAAAAAAACAATTAATAGCACTACATTTACAAAAAAAAAATATTTCACCCATTATTTAGTTAATTATTTTACCTTGAACGATGTAATAATTTTTTTTTCTCCATTTTTATTACTCATATACTAGCAAGTATTCGTAACAATAAATTTAAAATACTTAAATGAATTCATTGTTTTACCCACCTGCAAAAAAAAAGAAACAAATAGGAAAAAAAAAATTAATTATTAATACTTAATTTGACTTAAAATACTTTATTTATTCATACATAAATATATTACAAATTTTATTGTTAAAATTATGATACTTTACTTATGGTTAAATAAAAATTGAAATTTATTTTAAAGTTTTTTAGTTTTATTGAAATTCAATTAAATATTTATAAGTATTCAGACTTAAACAAAGAAAAACAATATTAGATTATAGGGACCTACTTAACTGCACTGTACTGTTTTTAATTAGTTCTATATTAAGATAATAATTTTAGTCTGGTTTTTTAAAGGATTGATATTATTATAAATAAGAAAATATAAAGGGTTTGGTTGATGTAGTTTTTAGTATTCCGAAAAATTTCATCAAAAAAATACGAATTAATTTGAATTAAAGTATTAGAGAATTAATTTTTTTAATAACCGGAAGAGTTAATTTCAATTTTAATTGTATTAAAATTTTAAAAAGTATAATTTTTACTTTAATTAAATATCAATATTATAAATATTAACAGAGCCCAACCGTGTCGCTTTTTCTTATCTCATTTTTTTATTCACTTTCAAATCTGGATTCTTCTTTTATCTTTGACATTATAAATACGTCAAATAGTTCAATTTTGACAAATTCAAATTTAAAAAAACTGTTGATGATATTTATCACCAGCATGCTTTGACAGACAAAATTACTATTGTGAATTACAATATTAAGTGAAAGATATTGAGTTTATGTTACGTTTAATTTATACAGACTCGTCAATGGGTTACTCGCAGCGAATTTAATTTACTAATTTATTTTTTTAATTAAATTTTATTTAAACTCAATTTAAGTCTACTTACATTACATACTTTAATATTATTTAACAACGTACATAAACAATTATTTTAATTATTATATTTAGTTACTAATTAGTTCATATATTAATTTATTACTTATACATTTTTTTTTATTTTTTAGAGCAATAAGGAATTAATTTATAAATTATAATAAAGTTAATGTCTTTTGGCAAAATTTAACTACAATAAAATTTAAAAAAAGGAAATGGAATTTAAAATGCAAATTATGCGAATAAGTATATCTTATATATGAAAATCAATAAAATTTTTCAAATATTTAAATAATTAAGAATTTTATGATTATTTAAGTATATAGCTTTATTTTAAATTAGTTTATTTACAATTTCCTATGGTATTTCTTTTTTAATAACCCTATTAAATGCTTAATAGTTAAGCATTATAAAATAATATTTTAGTTTTCCAATACTCTTGTGGATTTGTACTGAAATTCCATATATTTATGAGTACTAACTATTGTACTTGAATGTTTGAAATGTTCATTATACTCTAAGAATGTTAAAACAAAGGTAAGTGCACATTATTTTTCTTATACTTATACTTACTCACATAAGTATTTATTCTCTTTTATACATTCAAATTCAATTTGAAAAATTTCTTTTTTTGTTTTTTTGAAATTAAATAGATTAACATTTGATTCTTCATTTAACTTTCCATGTCACAACATTAAAATTTTAAAGATCAAAGTTAAAAATTAAATTTTTTTTTTTTTATTTTTTATGAATATGAAATAAGTATTAGTACTTAAGTACTTATAAGAGAATATTTTATACTTAAGTACATTATATAGAAGTCGTTAATATACTCATATAATGTATAAAGAAATTATAACATTTTACATGAATATTACTTATACACATCATTGTGCTTAAAAGGTATAAGTAAGTAATACTTAAGTATATACATATATAAGTCTACTATATTGAAAAAGTTACATGTGCGGTAAAAGAATGCATTATACATGTAGTTTTAATTTTAAATTCCAATATTAAAATCAGTATATAAAATATATAAGAACGTTTCTTGTATAAGTATATATGAGTAATTGCATTCACCTAGTTATACATAAAAAATTATAAATATTTCATATACATATACATATGTATATATAACAAATCATGTAACTATTAATTTAATAAGACTTACTATGCTTAGATGTATGAAAGAAAATTTAAGAATAATTAAGTATTATAAATTTAATTTGAATGCTAAACTATATTAAAAACTGGTATAGAAATCTTATTTTAATTATCCTTCAATTATTTACATATATTCATTAAATTTTATTAACAGATGATGTTAAACATAATATTTTCACTTTTGACATAGTTTAAAAATTATACTTGATTTGTTTTTAATAAAAATTGAGAATGCATGTATGTATATATGTAAATTAAATATCTTGTTAAAGAATATAAGTAAGTAAGTAAGTATAGTTTAATTAATTTAATATTTTCTATTTAATTTAAATGTTAGTTTTATTGCAAGTTTCTTGTTCCGGTTTTCTTATAGAAGAAAATGAAAAATTACTTCGTTAACATGGGAATTTTTTGAATTAAAATTGTAATGATATTGAAGTAGGCATATAAATATTTATGTATAACAATTTCATATATACGTATGTATAAGAATTTCAATATTAATCCAAAAAATGAGAGAAATTAAAAATCTGTTTTCAATAAAATTAAAATTCTTTTATAAAACTTTTTTTTATACTTAAAATTTTATTGATCCTAAAAATATTGTGAAAATAAAATTTATTATCTTTTCTCCATCTTTTTTGCCAGAGTTTCCCGAAATATCAAAAAAAAAAAAAAAGGTAATCTTTTCTCTCTTTCCCTTATATCTTTTTTTCTGTTTAAAATCGAAAATACTTTCTTATCTACATGAAAATTGGATTTTTCTGCATCACTGAACCCAACAAAAAAAAAAAAAAACATAATAATAAAGAATTAGAGAAATAAAATGTGAAAATCTGCCTTTTCTCCTTATTTTTTGCATTGTATAGCAATTATTACATAACTAGCTATACTTATATAGAAATGGCAAAAACATCATCAATAATAAAAATTTCTGCAACACTTTTTTTTTATTATTATTATTTTTTCTTCGAAAAGTAAATCAGTCGTATCATAAAGGATATGATATTTCTAAATTTATTCATATATACAGATATAAATATTACTTATATACTTACAAACTTTAAATGGAAATTTCTGATATACATGTGTATACAGCTAGATATTTAAGTAAGACATTATTTGCTTATTTATGTGAAAATTTTAAAGGATTCTTTCAAAATATTATTTTCATCTTATAAAAGGCAAGATTTCATATTATAAGATTTAAAATCCTGCTTATTTTTTTTGTACTACTTACACAAATAATTTAATGTAAATGTTATCAATGACTATATAGTTAAGATATATAAGAAAAAAAGGAAAAAAATCTTTTATTATGACCAATCTAATGTTCATTTTAGTGTCCATGTCCAAAAAGTATATGTAAATATGTAGGTCTTCTTTTATATTTGCTTACTTGTATAGATATTCTTTTAAAATAAGGACATTATTCGATTAACATAAGTATAACAAGTCGATATAATATTTAAGATGCTTAAACTTATGAGGAATGTATGAACACAATGTTTGAATGGATGTGTATATATAACCATATTTATACAAGGATTTATATAAATCTATATAAAAAATTATTTCACAAAATTTCAGAAGCTTTTAAATAATAAATTAATGAAATAAGATAGAATAATGTTTCTCTTTTTCTTGTTACATTTTAAAATTAAAATTTTTGATTTAATACTGTAAAATTGACATACTGAAATTTTAATATTTTGCATTACTTACATCAAGAGTATAGTGCCTACTTAGAATTTAGTTGAATTTGTTAGTGTAATTAAAATTAGATGTAAACAGGGTAATTCAGTGACAAGTTAGGAGCCATGTAAAATTATATAGATATTCGAAAATGAGTAAAACTTTTCTTCCAGACGTAGTGTCAAATTGGAACCGTTTCTCATTCACAGGAATTTAAAGTATAAATGTGACGAAACCTAAGTTCGAAAGAAATAGAATAATTGGATTTTTTTTCAAAAATAACTAATAAATTTGATTTCTCAAATCAAGTTATAAAAGCAAGTAAATGTTATACTAAATGGACCAAAAACCATTATTGAATTAAACTATCCAATAGAAAAGGAATTCATCATATTTAAACTTCAAAAATTAAAAAATCTAAAAAGCATACCCCTACAAATTTCAATAACAGTTCAAAATCAATAAATATTTGATAGGTTACAAAAATTGTCAAATTTAAAGTACACACACACACAAATCATAATTGTTTATAAAAATATATTTATGTTAGATAACAAAATATTAAAAATTGTAGCGAAAAAAAAAAATTATTTAAAAATTTATCTACATATTTTTAGCAAAATAAATATAATAAAATAAAATAAAGATAAAATAAAGTTTATGAAAAATTTATACACTTAAATTTAAGTGTATGTTTATTGAAAAAAAAAAAATAGTATACATTTCATACAAACAAAACTTATAGTCTATAGGGTGTACCATAGCCTATTTATTATTAAATCATTTCTTAAAAAAATATAAGCAACTGTAACAGAACGCATAAATTTTAGATACTTATTCTCATATAAGTAAACTAGATCATAATATAACTTAAATAACTGAGATTATAGTTGATTTATTAACCATTATTAGAAATTAAAAATTTTTCAAATGATTAAATGTGCAAAAAAATTGTTTAATATTTATACGAGTAATGTGTAAGTAAGTGGGTCTCAATCTATGTTTTCCTTTCAAATTCTAAAATAACAAACAAAAATAAAGTACGTATTAAATTATTGTTTTTTAAGAAACCACTCACTTATAATTTCTTAGTAAATTAGAGCGAGCGAATAAAAATTATAGAAATCCCTTATTATACATATAGGGGTTAAACTTTCAATTTCATACATAGCCAAATGTTAAATTTTCAATTTAAATTTAAAAAATTTTACTAATTAATATTCTATATAACTTAATTCAATCCTTATCACATCAGCACAATTTTGTGAGGTAAACACTTTCAAATTTTCTATTGATTCCGAACAATTTCAATTATTTTCTGATTTGCTGATAAGATATGATCGAGATCTTTCAATAAGGTAATAAATACTTATACCTATTATTATCATTTCTAGGTTCATATACTCATTATTAGTATAGAACACTCTGTATATTTCTGTCTTCCTACAAAAATAAATATTTCAGATATTATTATTACATATTATTATTATTATTATCCTTATCTAAATAAAATATATGAGCGTATAAGTATGAATTTGTTGTACATTTATACATACTTATATACTTACATACTCATACAAATTTTTTATTATAATTATTTTTAAAATACATTTATTATCTAGAAATAATTTTTTTTTTTTTAATTTTATGACTTTATAAATAAACAAAACGATTATCATATACACCCCATAAATATGTTTGCAGATAATTTTTAATACACACAAATAAACTATACATATACTATGTATTCAAAAATAGCTATACAAACATGAAAAATTAATATACTCATAGGTATTATAAATAACAATTATAATTAACAAAAATTCACACATGGAAAACGAAATACGCACGTTCACATGTACAAAATATAATTTAACAGTATAATATCATTGTTCATATGTATGAGTTTTTATTGCAAAGTTCATGCGATAATAGACCTTGGATTTTTTTTTTGTGAATGCAAATATATCGCGATCTATGAATTATGACTAACTATAAGGCTTAAAATTTTAATAGAAAAAAATATTTTTTAAAATGTTCAACTAAATATTCAAGTTTTGAAAATGTTAAATTAATTTTTGCTAAAATTTTTCAATGAAAATAAAGAATTCAGTGGAAAAGTTTACGATCAATAACACTTGTGTTAATTTTCAAACTTACATGATTGGAAATTTTAGCAAATTAACTTGGTAGTTTGAGGGAATTTATTTTTTCCATTGAATTATTTAATAAATTTACTTAATATTGTAAATTACTTAATAGGAATATTATTACTCCCCAATTCACTCATTGAAATTAATTTAAAGAAGAGAAAATTTCGAATATGTATTAGACATACATATAAGGTGACATTCATGAAGGTGAGATAGTTGAAACACACATATGAAGGACGAGATATACCACTCTTGGTTGACAGCAATGAAATTGAATAAAAGACAATTGATTTATATTATTCTCTATTTTTCAGTATAATTTGCTTAAAACTAACTATATTATTATATCAGTGTACAATATTGAGAGAAATGATACATAAAGTGGTGAATAAGGTGTTGTACAGTGTACAGCATTAGGTAACAAGAGAATTCTCATATTTATTGTTTCAATAATTTGTACAGTGAGTTCTTGCGCTATCATACTGGGTATATCATTCAATTGCATATACAATATATTTAATATATTAATTTGTGATAATGTTAAGCAATAAAATGTGTAACCAATACCATCCATACACACTCAAATATTCTTGAAAAAACTTAACACTCTGTTCGACTTAAGCAGATTTTAAAAATTCTAAGTATAATTTGCTATTAAAGTTAAATTTTTCTATTTTAGTTAAACATTCAATTCAAGTACATATTTTATAAAATATCACCAATTTGATATTAAAAATAAATTTTTGCATTAAATATAAATAATTTATAATACTTACTTATTAAAAAAATATTTTACATTCAAGGAATATAATATTAATTTTCATGTATAAATCTATTAAAAATTTATCACGATTTTAAATGAAAAATAGAAAAAAAAAATTATTTTAATCAAAATATAAAAAAAAAAATTGTCTGATTTACAAAAAGCAAGTGGACTTTTTTTACAATTCACAATATTATTTTTTAATCAATATTTTTTTTCTTGAAAGACGAAAACCAAAAATGTCAAATAATTTTTCACTTTTTAATGGTTTTTATTTTCCTTGTTTTTTCAAAGTACAAACAAGTAACTTTCTTGACAACAAACATTTAATACATTTATATAAATATATATATATGTACATATACCAGACATACATATACTTAAACACTAAAATACTTGGAGAAATTTTCTAACCATAAGAAAATTAAAAATAAAAAACTAGCAAAAGAAAACCAATTTTAAAAAAGGAGGCCTCAAAATTCAACGTGCTATGAATTTTTTTTAAAGTCTGAAAAAAAAAATAGTAATAATAAATACCTACGATGAATTTTATTTTCTATTTTCAATTGAATGATCACGTATTTACCTTTGATTTACTAAAAACTAAATGGTGAAAATATTTTGACAATTTCATTTATTTTCTTTTGTTTTTGACAAAACGTTTTATACTTACTTACTTATATTTACTCATTTACTTACATATATCTATACATAATATGTCAAACTATTTAATGTAAAGTAAGTTAAAATAGGTTTATTTGAGTTAAAAGTTTTGTCAAAATAATTATATTAACCACAGCAAAATAATCTATAAGTTAGACACAAATTCATACAAACCGTACACAGAGAGAGAAAAACTTTGGCCACTTGATATTTTTAGTACTTTAACTATTTTTATTACAATTATTTTTTTTTTTTTGTTATTTTTAATTTACAAATTCAAGTCACAAACTATAAACATGTAATAATAATAATAAAAATTAATTGGAAAATTTTCTTTCTATATGGTCTATAAGCAAAAAAACAAAAAAAATTGACATTTCAACACAATAGTAAAAGTCAACCACAAAAATAAATGAGTTTAGTTTTGTTTTTGAAAAAAAAAAAAATTATAAATTAAAATTTCTAAATTTTTATAAGCAAGTGTGGTTTATTTTTTTGCTTATTTTTAATTAAAACCATAAAAAAGTGACTTTTATGAATACATGACTATCAATGCAGTACATACTAATAAAACCAATGGATTATTGCTGTATGTATATAATTAGCAAAATTATATTAGAGCCCTATATTAAACCTACAATATTATTATATTAAGTAGTATTGTGAGTCAGAAGTATACCAATTGTTGAGTGTGCATTCGAAACTATAAAGAAGTAAATAAGTTCGAATATCAAACTAGTCATATTGCTCAATTCGGCATTATACTCAGTGATATAACCCTCTATGCTGAATTATGCTGAAAAAAAATTAAAAAAGTTCCTTATAAGAGACAATTTTGCTCTCACTAAAAATATTTTTTTTTTAATTTTAATCCTTATTGAGTAATTTCTGTGATACTCTGAGAGAAAAACATTAATTTGCTTAAGTAAACTCGGCACCGGCACTCAGGAATTAAAAAATATGATTTACTTTATGATTACATTTATGATTTCAAATTATTTTTAAAACAGTAAGTGCTCTTAGGGAATTTTATTTATAGTTACTTATCGACAATTCCAATTTAATTCAGATATATGGAACTTTTAAATATTAGTTGAGGAGAAATTTCTCTTTTTTTTTTCCTTTTCCTTTAATCAACTTCAAATATTTTAATGGTAATTTTTATTATTAATTTGTCATGCTGATTTTCATGTTGCTATCTCATATGCACACAACATACATACGAGTATTTTATATACATATATAGTGCTACATTGTGTACTTAAGCATACATACATAAATATATGAATAAATTTTCTTTCCTTTATAAATTAAAAAATTATGTACTTTTTATATTTTTTACAATATTATTTTTTTGCTAAATAAGTAAGTTACTTATGCTAATTAAATGGAAGACTGGTTATATTATATGTAAGTGAGTAAATTTCATTTTCTTTTCTATTTATTTACTTATTCCTATCATTTTGTTTTTCTGTTATATTTTACACTATATAGAATCAAATACATAGTAAATGTGTACTAAAATTAAAAGCAACAAGTACAAAAAAAAAAAAGTATTCATGAGAAATAAATTTTAAAATAAGTGTGAATAATAACAGTTAAGTAAAGTATTTTTTTTTTAACAATTAAGTACGTAAGTGTAATAGAAATGAATTTGTTAACGAAAGTTTCTTATTTCAATAATTTTATTACTTATTTAAAATTTATAAAAGTACAAGTAATGTACTTGTAAGTGAGTAAAAAATGACAAACGTTACTAACATTATAAACAGAAATTTATTTTTATGTTTTAAGAAGAAATTACTTAATAAGTATTTATTTTCCTTAGTTACTTGTATATTTCTATATAAAATACACTTATATTTATTATTTAACCAAACTTGCATTTATTTGATATAAAAAAGTAATTGTTTTAAAGTCCATAATTAAGATAAGCACTAGTTCCAAAATATACTACTTAACGAGTACTCAGGTACTATACATGTGTTTACTAATCACTAGAAATTTTCAATAATGATTATAATATTTATTTGATGATAAAAAAATATTACTTATTTCCTTTAATAAACAAAAATTGCAAAAGGAAATTCTGAAAATATTAAAAAAATTTTTTTTTGCAAATTTGATTTTTTGCAAATTGAAAAAAAAAATGTTTGTTTGAGCCACAAGCAAAAGAGATCAGTATTCAGATGGGTAGTATTACACGTTCAGATTTAAACCTAGGCGAGCGACATATAAAATCTGGTGTTGTTTCTTTTATGTCGTATCGGTTAAAGTTGTGGTGAGCAATACCACATTTTCTTTTTTATCGCTCACTTAAAGTAAGCAGTACTACATGTAATCGTGATTACAATGCCTTGTCAAACTTCAGTTTTTATTTGCTTTGAAATAAGTCGTCAGAATTTGTTCTTTTCCCAACAATGTCCAAAATCCCATTAGCTTGATATTTTCTAACTTTTTGGATATTTGACCTAATTAGCTTTTTATTTATTTAAAATTATGTATTATATTTTGAAGTTGAAATAATTCAAATGTCTAAAAAATTTTCAAATGGGTAATTTTAAAAAAACTCAGGATTGATGGTTGAACAGGACTGCGCTATGGTAATAAATCTTTTATTCATAAAAATAAACTCTAAGTAAGTACTCATGATGATTTACTTATAATATAATAAAAATGAAGACAGAAGAAAAAATTAAATTTAAAGTAAATATTAAGTGAATTGTGGTGAATTTATAAAATAACACGGTGAATTTTTAAAAGGGTTATTATGATACCAGAGTAACAATAAAATAAAATTTAACAAATAAGTAAAAATATTGAAATTGAAAATAAAAATACAAAACAAAAACATAAAGAGAAAAGAAAAAAAAATAACCGTAAAAAAAACCGTAATCACAAAAGCTCTTACAAGTAAATCAAAAAATAATAAAAAATTCACAAAATATAAGTAAGTAATCATATGTAAATAACTAAAGTACAAGTAAAATACAACTATACAAGTACTTAATTATGAATAACGAAAAGATAAAAGTAAAATCAGAAAATTAGGTAAAAACATAAAAAATACTAAACAAAATTATGTGATTGAATTTGTGTAAGTAAATAAGCAGTTAATAAAGTGAATAGAAAATTTTACACTTTCGATTAATTCAAAAAGTAATTTAATGAAATCTCTAAAATTTACTCCTATTTTCATTATTACTTACTTTTTTATTATTATTTTTTTTTTTTGTTATTATTATTATTATATTTTTATATAGTCAAGTGTTACGAAAGTAATTTCATTCAAATTAAAATTGAAAGAGAGAAAAAAAAAATAAAGACGAAAATGAGAAAAAAAAATTGTAATGAAATTTTTTAAGTAATGTAATTGACTTGAAAATAGTTGTAATGAAATGAAAAATGGCGGGACACTAAAAATATAGCACTTAAATAAAAGTAAGCAATCATACATGTAAGTAAGTAAGTGTTATGAAATAAATACCATAATTTTTAAGTAATTTTATTGTCAAAAAAAATTGGATTGTAAGTACTACAAGTACTTTAGTAATCAATTTCTCGGTTTAACTATATTCTCTATTACCTAAATATTACCAATATTCCAAGTAACCAAAATTTATGTGAGCTGAATTTTATTAATATTTTAACAGGTAAGTAACGTTCATATATACGTACTCGCACCGTAAACCATAGTAAACCAATTTGACGATTTTCTGAAATTTGGTTCTATATTTGCTAGTTGCCATATTTTTAAGAACTCTGGATAAGGGAATTATTGTAAAAGTGAAGCAAATGATTAATGCGAACTTCCGATAGAGCCCTTAATTAAATTTTTATGAAAGTTCAAAAAAATATATTTAAGTATTGGTAGCTATTTAATTTTGGAAATATTTCAATAAATCTTCATTTATTGTTGATATTTTTCCGATTGATTGTTTTTTTTTACATTATTTATTTAATTCACAATAGTAAAATATTCAAAGTTGTTTTCATTTGTTTTGGGTTTTTCTCATTTTAATTCCAAAAATAATATTTTTCTATTCACTTTCTTCACTTTTGTATTCATCATTATTTTATTTTATTTTTACTCAGTTATTTTTTTTAGCAATGATTTTCCTTAAGTATTTTTTGTAATTCTTCTATTCTTTTTCTTTTTAATACTTATACATTTATGTAGTATATGAGTAGTTAGCATTGTTTTTCAATCTTCATAGATTTATCTTAAAGTACAACTATATAATAAAATTTTACATGACTTATATTACTTATGCAAATTGTTTATTCTTTGCTTTGCTTGAATTAAATGAAAGTGAAACGAAGTGTTTTTAATGATTTTTAATTGAACTGAATATTGAATAGTGAGTACATACTCAAGTTTATGATTAAGTGTTCAATGATTTTTTTATTATTCATAATTAAGAATTCATCTTTTTTAAAGGATAGATTGTATTTATAAGTGCTACAACAATATTATTATGAAAATATGAAAAGTTAGAAATTTTAGATTTACTATAAAAATCCAATTTTAGATTTAAAAATTAAATTACGTTGTTTACAAAAATTTCAATCAAAGTAAACATATTTTCCAGGATAAAGTTATAATTTAATGAAAGCAGTTTCTAATTTTTATATAAAAATTAAAATTAATACTTAATAATGTTGGCTTAAGTATTACTAAAAACAAAAATTCCCTATTGTGAATGGAGCGTAACAATTCTGAAACATATGATTCTCCAAAATTTCTCTCCAATAATAATGACATTTTTTGGATTTGACATTTCATTTAGATTCAAATCAATTGGAAGTGTTAACGTCCGTATTTCAAACCTATTTTATAAAATTTAATAAGTTTTATGTAAATACAATTTTTTTTTACATTTGAAGTAAAAATGTTATAGAGTTGTGGAAGAATGCTGTAGAAATGCTCAAATATTTTAGAAATGGTGAAACTAACGTGTATCAAATTTCCAGAAACTCTAATCTAAATGTCTGCAATAAGGCTTAATGTTTTTTGTTTTTTTGGAATTGCAAAATTAAAAAGAACTGGAAATTTGTTTTAAATACTAATAGAAAATTTACATTCAATTAGCAAAAGAGTTCGGTAACTAACTAAATATTTATTCTTAGCGAATAATATTTAAGAATTGTGGTTCTTTTAAGGATTTGTTACGGAATGTATACCTGAACAACTATATCTTTCCGAGAAATCAAAATATTTACTAATTACTTTAAGAAAAATTAAAGTTTCCGAAGAAAGAATAGTCCAACCACTTGAAAACTTTTAATAAGTCATAAATATTTCATCATAGTTTGGAAGTTTACTTCTGTTATTGGTAAAATATTATGGTAGAAAAAAAAACCTTGTGGAAAGCAAGATGCAACATCATTTGGAATTAATCACAAAATTCGGTGAATACTAACAAACCGTTATAGCAACTTATACTCTTTGAAAGAAAGACAGAAAATATCGATTTAAGGAAATCATTTATCAACAAGATAAAATAAGGGACAAAACTAAATTAACATGCGACTTTTTTCAAGAAGAAAATTTTCTGCTACTATTTCATACCTGGATTTCCGATGACAGCAATTCAATCAATGTGTAGTAGAGGCTCTAATATTACTTTAACTTTAGTTATACACAAATTAATGTAGAGTATTTAAGCGCAGTTGGGATATTACATATAATTTATAGATACTTAAGCTTAAGATTTGAAATAGGAGTCATTCAAGTAAGTAAAATTTAATGTACTTCTGTTAAAATTAACATTTGAAGCTGTTTGTTGAGTATATTGTTATTTGGCTTAGTATGAATAATTAAAACAATTCATAATATTTTAAAATTTCCTGAATCCTTTATCAATTTTTATAGTCTTTTACTTGTGTTTTTTTTTATTAAATTAAAATATGATTTCTAAATTGTAAAATTTCCCACTTTGCAAATAGAAAAAATGAACAAATTTAATAATTTATAAATTCAGTTCAAGCCAACTAAACGCGAAATTACTTAAGTAAAAAAATTTAAAACTTAGTTGAAATGCAAAAAATTGGCAAAATCAAATTTGAAAACCTCCCCTTTTTTCTTTGTTTTAATTTTTCATTCCCATTTTCATATTTTAGAAAATTACACAATAAATTTTACTTATATTTTATTTATTAAAAGTGTATAAGTAACTAAAAGATAACTAATTATCGATTACATCCACAATCCACCCATTATTTCTGTATTGTTTCTTGTTCTTACATTCATTTTGTAGGTCTAATTTTGGTTTTCTTTTTTTCTTTTACTATAATTTCATATTCAACTACATTTTGCTGTCAATGATTTAATTTGAATACAAGTAATAGCAAAATGTATATTAAACATGGAAAACAAATTCGATTACTTTTATTACATAACAATTCATTTATAAAAATAGCAATTAATTTAAATGTAATTATAGTGAAATGTTAAACTGTAAATATTTGTATATCGTATAAAAACAATTTCACACTATGTATAATTAATATCAAATATTGAAAAGAAAAAACAGAAAAAAAAACAGGTTGCCAATAACATCCTACATTTAAAGCTTTAATTTTTATTTTGTTGCATACATTTAACTATTATGACATCCCTCTTATTTATTCAAGCCTAATAATTATAGGAGCACATAATATTGGATAATGTAAATTGGACGAATGATAACATAAATGGGAAGACTACCAAAGCCAAAATCAGATTTAATGTTGATCGGATGTAAAATTAACTAATTTATTGACCCCGATTTGAAGTGCTTCAGATTGAAATGGGAAAAAATGCATCTTAAAAAACTTTTGGTCTTATTAATATTATTTGAAAGAACCTAGCTTAAGTTTTGGTACAGAGACCAGTTTTATAAATTATAATAAACACTTATGTTATATTATTTGTTATTAATATTATTTGAAAGAACCTAGCTTAAGTTTTGGTACAGAGACCAGTTTTATAAATTATAATAAACACTTATGTTATAAACGATAGTACACGTTTATAAAAATAATTATTTCACGCTAAACCAATTAAGAAATTTTAAAGTTATTAATAAATTGCATATTATAAAATAAATTTATTTCGAAAAAAAATATAATTATTAATTATATAAGTAACACAATTGCATATAATATATAAATTGGAATTGCATTAAAATAATAAATAGTCATAACACATAATACTTGCATACAGCAAACATAATTAAGTACAAACAAGCAAATACATTCAACAATATAAAAGCATATTGCATAAATAAACCAACATTTACGATATTAAAAAAGTATTGTGCAAATATTTGCATTTTTTTATAAGAATAACCTGTGATATATACTAGTATAGTAAGTATTGCATATATGTACAAGTGTTGTACTAGTATTGTATTAATAAAAATATGTTTTTACAATTGCATGTTAAACAAGGCACCTTTTTTATAAATAAAAGTTTAACAAAATATAAAAATAAAATGCAAAACAGAGACAAAATTAATAAAAATCAAATGTGAGAAATTTTTTTTTTATTGCTTCAATAAAATAAATGTATTGATTTTAATTTTCCGTAATGTTATTAATTGCAATGTTATTAGTTGCAATTATAGGATAAGTAAGAACATGTAACATTAATTGTTATAGTCTGTTTTTAATAATACATGACCGTATTTTTTCATCTTACCAAATAAATTACAGTGTTAAAATAAATGAAACACAAGAATAAATTGTTGGTATGTCAATGACAAAGTTTGTAAACGATTTTTAGACTTTACCCTATTTTATCGTAATTCACAGATAAATATACGTATATCCCGTAAAATTTATATTCTGTAATTTTATTTTATAAATAAGTATATATTAACAAAATCAAATAAATCTATTTCCGTTATATTATGCAAAAAATAGAAGCCAACCATTTTGAAAATAACGTTTAAATTGTCATTTTCAGTACTCTATACCAAAAAAGTTTTTAAATAAACGAACATTGGAAAAAATAAAAAAAAAAATATTTATCAATGAAATCAATACCCAATTTTTTTCATTTATCTTTATGTCTAGGTTTGAGTATTAGCCAAGGGTTTGAATAAGATTTTCGATATTGACAAAGTACTTAAGCCTTATTTTTTTTTGAATATGTTGAGAAAATACAATGCATTTTTAATAAATAAACGTTTGTGCATACTTGCACATATTATTTACTTATATATTTGTACCTATGCTGTGTCTTCTATAGTTATATTGCATGCCATACAACATATTCAAGAAATTTATTCTAGTTAGAAATAAAAAGCAAAACATTTAAGTAGCTCAGACGACAAAAAGACGACATTTTGTATACAAACATGGGATTTGGTCACTAATAATTATTTATTTACTTTCTTATTTACCATGTTTTTTTTTATCAAATTTTAGATAATAGACAATAATAGAAGATAACAAGTATGAAATGAAAGATAATATTAGGTGCCTATCTATCAACTATCAAAGAAGGAATAAACGATAACAGGAATTCAATGAAAATTTCTCTGATAATATGGAAAATATTAAATTTTAAATTCTTAAGTATTTCTCAAAATTAGTTAACTACCTACTTTTTCAATAGATAAAGGCAATATTTACAATTATGTAATTAATAAACATATATTTTTTTTATTTTAGAGTATTTGAATCGGCTACTGTTACTTATTGTTTACGTTACGTTTTTTATTGTAACCAGGATCATGAACTAACTACTGAAAGGAAAGCTTAATCTATATTAAAGATTGGGAAGAGTCAAATTTTCTGATAATGAATGCTTAAAAATAAGTTAAAATTTAATTTTAAATGCTCAATTTTTAATTGTTTATTGTAACAAAAATAATAGTAACAATTAAATATTTTATATATGTATATAAGTAGTATAATATTATATACCTGTAAGTAATTATACCGTTATGAATAATAACAGTGTTAATAGAATTTCATATATTTTGTAATTATAATCATAAAATTAAGTATAATTTTAAATTCAGAATTAAGAATATTGAATAAATTATAAGTTTTTATAATAATTCCAATGAAACGCGTCCTTTTTAATTAAAATCAAATTTTATATTTTAAATAATATTTTATGTAGGCGTAAAAATTATTTATTATGATCATAGAAATTTAAATGTACAGGATGATTCTTTAATTGTACAAAATATATTATATATACGTTATTATATTATTATATATATATTATGTTATTATATATCGCTTACGTAGGCAATTAAAAATGAAGTTGCTCTTGAGTCATTTAATATTTACATGGCCATTTTAAACTATGGTTTAAATTAATGCCAAGAAAATTTAAAGTTAAGCAATTCTTTCTAAGACTGTGGAGACTTAATTAGAAGCGTACTATTACAGATTCAATTTCTATTTAAAATTTATATTTCTTTTAGAATGAAAATTGCAGATAAAATAATAGTTAGATACTGAAAACTGAAAATTCTTGTGTCTTAGAAACTATTGAGCGTTGAAAATTACTTTTGAATAAAAATTTTATTCATTTTTGATTCCTTTAAACGATATTTTTTTACAATATTAACTATAAGTATTCAGAATCATCCTATATAGTTAGGTGCATAATATAAGAATATAGATTTTTTATAACTAACATAAAAATACCTGGCTTACGTTTATATATTAAGTATATTAGAAAAAAAAATTCTTCGAATTATGTACATTTTTTTATTAAACATTAAAATACTTTCATGTTTTATATATGTATGTATATAACAATATATCAAATGTGTACAATATTTTTGCAAAATACAAAATGATAATTGACTTATGAACGCCTCCTATTATGTACAGGCGTATAAAAATAAGACCTATTTGCTTTATATCTATATATATATATATTTTGTTTTTTAGAATAAATTAAAATTGACAATAAGTGTGACTGAAAAAGGACAGTTCTTGTAAGAACGTACGTGAAATTTTAAAAAAAAATTACCATTTCTATATTCTTTTTATATATATACACATATTTAAATGCTTATATTTAACACAATTTGAGGTAATCTTGTATAGAAATAATCAAAATGTCAAATGATTATTTTGTTAAGAAATTTGGAAAAAAAAATAAATGTAGAAAAACTCCCACATACATAAAATCTATTTTTTTTTTTTAATATTTTTAGCAAAGATCACAAATAAAATATTGAAATATTTACGTCGAAAATGTAAACATGTAAACAAGGATTTATTTTAGCATATCCTTAAATAATATTAAATTTAATATAGGACCTGTAATTGTTATAAATTATAAATTATTGCGTGTCATATGTTAATGTACACGTGTATGATGTTATTTATGTAAGAAATATAAAAGTTAGTTACTTTATTGTGCTTGTAAGTATGTAACTGAATAAAAAGATTTATAATTGTTAAGGTAATTGTTAAATTAAGGAAACATTAATATTATAAGTAGATTAGTTGTTTATTTGTTTGCATTTCAAAATTGTCATTAATTTCAAAATTAAAAAATAGATAAAATTAAACACGTAAACTATTTGTCACTCATAATCTGAATAGTTTTGTAAATTTTCAAATTAAAGTAATTGACGTGATTTAGATGATCTTCAGATTTATGATATTCTGGGGAAAATATACCTAATTATTAAATTCATTTAAATTTTTTATAGTACATTAGTAATGGGACTAAAAGATAGGAGTATAAAAAATCACAATTTTTTCCCCAAAATATTTAAATTTCTGAATGAAATTTATTCAAAACAATTTTTTTCGACTTAGTAAGTTTTTCATCCCCACTCTTTCTTTTTTAATACACAGATTTATCGATTATATACTCATAAATATTTATCGATTAAATAACAGCAGCAATTATAGGTATTCAGTTAAGAATAACGAAGATAAAGAGCAAAAAAAAATTTTTTTTTAAATTTTGTTTTACAAGTTATTTAAGTAGTTTTAATCACATTGTTATTAATGTTATAAATTTAAAAAAAAAATGGAAATATGTAATATAGGCCCAATTATAGGTTACTATATTTGATATTACTTGAAAAAAATTTCATAATAAGTGCTTGGAGGTTTCAATATATTATTTTAAACTCATCCAGATTTTTAATTACTTTTGTTTTTCAATTCAAATATTATTTATTTGTAATATTGTACCTTAACCTCCTTAATTTATTCCTAATACAATTTTACTATTTACAAATATTGTTTAGGCAATAAGGCATTCAATTTTAAACATAAATATGACAAAATAACTATATAATAAGCAAATTAGGGCTGAAATAAATAAAAATATTTTCACGTATAAATTATAAATTTATTTGATTTTATATTTTGGGTATATATTAGTAAGTAAATACCAATTGTTTTAATATTTATTCAAAATTTATTGAAATTATTTAAATGCAATTGCAAAATTAATGATTGATAGTAACTTTAATATTACATTTTTAAAACAATAAATTTAATTTTGTAATGAAGACTTAAAAAAAAGTAATGAAAATCATTTTCAGTACTTGGTTATACCTTAAATAAATTTCATTGTAATAGTTTGAGTACCTTAAGTACATATAGTTATATGGCAGTTAATATTACAAAAGAAGAAACTGACAATTTAATATTTAAATATTATGTAAATATTTTAAGTATAGTTTATTAATTAAATTGGATATTTAAGTGATTAGAATAAGTAATTTATAATTTTAATGAAATTTTGAAAAATTGTATTTTTTTTTTAGAAATAAGTAATTGGAATGATTTTTGGCTTTTTTTAAATTTTTAAATAATTTTATTCCAGTCTTAATGGGAATTTCCTGTGATTTTTGTGAATTTTACAGGAAAGTTTCGTTTCGAAATTAGACCTTAACACAAAAATTTCAAATATATAATTTTAATTTAATACTTAAGTATAAACTTTATAAATAATGGTGATAAACGTTACCACACACATGATATTGTATTTCATTCTACTTGCCAATTTACGTACCAATTTTAAATTGACGAAAGATTTCAGAAATTTTCTAATTATTTTAATTGCAAAATATTTAATTTTTACGTTGTATTTAAGTATATTTTGGCCTTTCATAAATTAAATTTTATTTTAAAAATATACTAAAAACTGTTTATAAATTTTCAATAAGTATAAGTAACTCAAATCTACCGAAAATCATTCTGTATACATACTTATTAAATAAGAATATCTTTAATTCAAAAGCTTCAATTTTGCAAGAATAAATTATGTTTCTTTTCTTGCCTTACTAAGAAAAAAAACTAAAAATTAAAATTGAATTTAATCAACAAAATTGATTGGTCAGAAAGAAATTTACATAAATTTATCTTAAAAATTTTTTAAAATTCTAAATTTATATGAAGCTTAAACGTAGCTTATAAGAATAAAAAAAAACACGTAAATCTCCTTTGAATTTTTTATGAAGATTCTTCATTTGATTACAGTAAAGTTACACATAATAATTACATGTATGAAAACCATTATATAATCAATTTTTTGTTCAATTTTTTTAATAATTACTTATTTCTTTATTTATTTAATTATTAATGATCATATAAAAACCCTAATTATATTGCTCTATATGAAAATGTATAATGATTAGTTGTGAGTTTTAAATTTACATCTTACGTCTGCATGTAGACACTACGTACTTATATGTGAACTAATTTCAATAATATTATCCTGTGATTCTTTTGCTTTATGAAAGTACTCATTATATGTAACTACTCATTACACAATGAATTACACTTTGATCTATACTTTATGTTTTTACTTTTTACTTTAAGTTTCTTACAGTAAGTACTTACTTATGTAAGTAGAGTTACCAAAATTTTTAATGCGTTTTTTAAATAAGTATATTCAAAAAATTAGTAAGTATTCATTAAATACTTAAATTAAAAAATTCATAATGCTTAAGTAATTATTAAATAAAATTCAATATCCGTAAATTTTAACTGTATACAGTTTAAATTTGTTACTTTTTTGATTAGTTACAATCGTTTTAGGTAATTATTACATAAAAAAATACTTAAGTATATAAAATGAATTTTAAATTTTTATTTAATTTTAAGATAAATTTAATTTCTGAAAATCTAATTTAATTGAAAATATCACGCAACCAAATTGTAAATTTTTTTATAGTTTTAGAATTTTTCTTTCATTTTATAGTTTAAGAAATCTTTTCAATTAGTTAAAACAAAACAAGCTTACATTTTGATGACATTAAATTCGTCTTAATTATAGATTCCAAATTTAGATTTCAAAATTATTGATGTTCTGAAAACGAGAATAGGGTATTTTGAACCATATAAGTATGTGCGTATACGTATGCAAACACACATGTAAATTAGTCAATATTAATCGAAAAAGAACTTAAATCAAAAGTTTTATTATTTATAAAATATGTAGGTATGTCAGTTTCACAATTATCTAACAAACAGCTTTTCTTAAACAGCTTTTTCCTTAATAAAAATTTTAATAAGTAAATTAATTGTTAAGTAATAGTAAAAATTGCAATTCGTACTCTTAATATTAAATCATTTCATAATTTCAATAAAAATTTAAAAAATTAAATTTCAAAAATTATGACAGCATTAAAAACAAGTGGGAGATTTTTTTAATACTTGAGAGTGAAATAATACTGTTTTGTCTCTTTAATATTTGATAATTTTCACGTCATTTTCATATAATGAATAAAAAACAATATGTGTGTGTGTAGGAAAACAATGATGATTATTACAATTGGAGTTATAAAAAAAATTGCTTTTTTAATTTTAATAGCATTATGCGATTTTAATTTGCTTATTAAATAGGTAAGTAGGTAGTATGTAGATAGAAACAAAGCAAATTCATGCATACATATACAATATATGTTACTTACATAAATTTGTACACGTACATTAATAATTTAACTGACTTTTTCCAAATATGTAGTGAAAGATAAAATTAGAATAAAAAATTTTTTTATAAAAATTGTAAGCGATCATAACGAATAAATTTTAATTTTTTTACATATACATACATACATATGTACGTATTTTAAAAAGAGGAAAAATATTTAATTTAAAATAATTACGCAACACCAGCAACAGCATTAAATTTTAAAACAATAAAATGAGAACAATGAGAATATAAGAATAAAATTTTTACTCTTTTTTTTTATTATTAATATTATACTTTGATTTTATTGTTATTGTTATACTCACTTACTTCTCTATTACTTATTACTTTTATGACACTAAATGACTAAATTTTTATTAAAAACCGAATCAAAAATGACTAAGACTTAAATTAAATTGTACATATACAAAAAATTGAAATTAAAATTATTTTTGACCTTCATACTTCTATTGTGGGCTAACAACAAAAAAAAAGAAAAAATTAATTGTTTTTCATCGCTTAAAACTCGAAAAAAAAAAATTAAAAAAAAGCTAGAAAGGAAAATTTTTAAGTGTTAAAAATAAAATCCGCCCCAAAAGAGATATGCAATTTTTTCTTTTTTTTTGGTTAAATTTCTGGTATTCTGGTTTTTTGTTAAACAATCAACAATAATTTTTGCTAAAATCATCAAATTAATTATTAAAGTAAGTAAGCAATATAATTCTTTAGAAACGTAGAAGTTCATGTGATTATTTCCTTAAAAAAATCACTTTTCCGAATTGATTGTTTTAATATTTTTTAAAATAATAGCACTTTTTAATTGTTTAAATTTATGAATTTTTGTAAAAACTAATATTTTAATACTAGTAGATACTACATATTTGTGTTGCATTTGCCTCTTCAAACAACTTACAAGTAGTAAACGTTGAAAAAGCAGAAAAATGAGAAAATTTCAAATTTTGTGTTTTCTAATTTCTCTCCTCTCCTATTTTATTTCTAAAAAAGAGATGATTTCTTTGATTTTATTCAAATTCAAGATTCAACTATTGTTAACATTAAATAATTAATTCATATTTTATTAGATCTCTTGCATCACTTTTTAGATTATCCGTTCCGAATTGTTGTGACATTAAAATAAATACTTAAAGTTTTTTCAAGTACATAATTACTTAAAAATAAATACTTTATACGAGTAATTAGTTATTTTTTACTTATGTAATCAAAATTTAATTTGTAACTCTAACATTTTAAAATATCAGAATAAGAATTTTTTTTCTAAAACTAAATCACATTTCAATAGCCATGAGATTCATTCATGTTGAACGATTTATTTATTAAGTATTTATAATTAAATAAAATACTTAATATTTATATTAGAATTTATTTGATTACAAATTTTTTTTTTATAATAATTTTGAATTTATTTATGTAAGTACTTATAGAATTACGTAAGTACGTATAAGAGAATTTAATTTTTTATTTAATTGTAAACAATTCTTTGAAAATTAATTAAATATTTTGGACTTTACTTATTTTTTTAGATGTTTTTTATAATTTTGTAATCAAAATGAATTTTAAAATGAAAAATTTTATTGGATAATTAATAATATTATATGTACGTTAATTATAAGTAAGTAGAATAAATTAACAAGGAATTTATGGAGGTATTAAATTATAAATTAAATATTATTTAAGAAAATTTTACTTAATAATTAATTTTCGAAAATTCGAGCTACGTAAATATATTTAAAAAGTCTACATTTTAAAAAATTTTTTCTGAAATCACATTACTTACATAAAATGTCCAAAATTTTTAATATTTCTTGGTATCAATGAATCAAAAACCATCAAAATACAAAATTTCATAATAATACCTTAATAACTTTTCTAATATCATAAGAAATATATCCAACTTTCGACAAAATTTCAAATTGCTCTCCTTTGAAATTTAACCTTTGTCTTTTTAGCATTAATTTTAATACCATTCTTCATTTCAACTATTCTTAAATATAAAAATAAGAAAAGTAAATTTTAAAACAACACATATTTTTTTTTTAAAGGCTCAACAATTAAATTAAACCTATATAAGTACAGGCTTAAAATATTGAATTAGAAATGATGAATTGTAAAGAAATGAAAAGATATATAATTTAAGTTGGTTTTGTTGTTATGTTAGGTTTTCATTTAATTGAAATGTGGTTTGAGGTTAAATCATACTAAAATTTATTCTTCAATAATAAATGTATTTGAAATTATTTATATAGTTGCAATGGAAAGTTAAAAATTTTCCATTAAATACATATATAATACGAATGCATACTTTAAAATTGTAAATTATAATAGTATATAATATATCTTTGATGGGCGGTAGTAGGAGTATAAGTCAATTTTTTGCAAAAACCTGATAAGTACACCAATGTAATCTAGAGCTCCAAATACATCTTCTATCAAAAATTCATAGCGCTACGACACTTACAAACCTTTGAAACAAATGCATTTAAATATATTGTTCAAAGCAAAAGGGAACAGTTTTATTAAGTTTTTTTGCTCTAGTGAAAAGTTGATATTTTTGACTTATACTCCTACTACCGCCCATCAAAGATATATAAATGCGGTTTAGTGAATCACAATATTTCGTGTTCATAAAATTATTGTATAGAAAAAATATGTTTTAAATTTTTTTTATAGCACTCTTATAACTACTTAATTATTTAAAATTAATTATAAATAGAAAATGCGATATTTTTTTGAAATTCTGGAAGTACCCGAGTCATAAATTTATTTATTTGATTTGAAAGAATCAAAAGAGAAAAAATGCTTATGTATAATTTAATAAATTCTGAATTCAACTTTCATGCTTCGAAGATTTTAATTATTAATATTAATTTATATTACATAAATAATTTAAATTAAGTAAAAGTTTTCTGCCCGCTTTGAAATGAATTTTAATTTCATTAATTTTATTAATAAATATTTTATTTTATAAATTAAATCAAATCTAAATGACTATTATTAAACTTATTTTAATACCTACTTTTCAATTAAATGGAATCAAATCTAAAAAATTATATAAAATCTGAGATTTATTTCAATTATTATTAATTTATAGTTTAAGTGCAAGTAAATTGATTTTTAACAAGAAAAACTCTCTTATGTACTTAAATTTACTTGCATGGTAATTTTCAACTTGAATAATGCAAGTATTATGAATGTACTTATTGAATAATTTGTAGGTATTTTTATGTAAATATTGCAAATATTATCAATGTATCTACTTATTAACTGAGTGTAGACTACATATTTAATATAAAAATTTTTTTTTACATTTTGTACTCACATAATAGTTACTGTTTATTATCATTTATTTTTTAACATCCTAGTGGAATGTGAAGGTCATAAAAGTTAAGAAAATGTAAAAAAAAAAAAAATATATTAAAAAATCATTCAATGTTGACTGATTTTATATGTAAATAAAAGTTTTAAAGAAAGAAAAAAAAAACGAAAATATAAAAGTAAATAAAAAAATATAACAAAAAAAATCTATAACCATACCTTTACTAACACACATATACAAAATATCACAAAATAAAACGTCATAAATGCCTGCCATATAATAAAAGGTAGGTAACTGAAAATATTTTCTATTTTTTCTAAAAATTTTGTTTGCGAATTTTCTGTTATAAGTATTGAATTTTTGCTAGATAGTAGGTACACAAATCTCATTTTAATAAAATAAAAAATTCGATCTTAAAACGCGATAGCAATCGAATACATAAAAAAAGTACCTACATACTACATTATAGTTACTTGTACCTTTTTTTAGAATTATAGTACTTGTGATAAAATAAGTACTTGTGTATAGAATCCATTTCGTGCTACAAAATATGTACAGAAGTATATAATATGTGTATAACTATTTATATTAATTAATTGAAATAATAAAGTATAACTACTTAACCACATGTTATTATTATGTATATATAAATATGTGCAAATAAAATATATAAGTAATAATATAAATACCTTACACACAAGTAAAAAGATACATGATTACACTTACTTATGCATGTACTTATTAGTAAAAAAGTTCGTTATTATAAACTCGTTTTAAAAAAAAAAAAATTAATTAAAATAGAACAACAAATACATATGTAAGTATATTTTAAAATTTATTAGAATATTTAATTAACACATAACTATTCTAACATACATACATATTTATAAAAAATGTACGTAATTAATTAAATAAGTACATGCATAAGTACACATAAACATGAGAGTAAGTACATTTACGTATGTACTGATTTAGTAGATTTTTCACTAGTATTTGCATTTGAATTACTTATTGCACATTAAATTTACAACAATATATTCACGTACGTACGCACGCAATTAGTCACTCAAAAATTTTTTCGGCACAAATTTTTGCGCAATATCGTAAATAGAACATTGTGTTTTTTTTTATTTACCTAGTTAATCTGCTCTTATTTTTAACTTGAATTGTAAATACTACTTTTAAATTAAAATATTAAAGTATAATAATATCATCCTAATATTATGTTGACAGAAAGTATATTTTTTTTAATGCATAGTATGTAATTAAATTCAAAAATTTTAAAATATCGTACAAAAAACTAGAATTAATTTGTATTTTCATACCTTCAATTTAACTACGAAATAACAATATTAACTACAAAATCTCTCCATTATGTAGCATTGCAGTTAATAAGTATTAATATTCATTTTCTCATTCAACTTCAACTCACACAACATAAAACTGTTAAATTTTATATACAAAATAACAATATATTTCACATTCACACATAAATGTGTACGTACGATATTGCATTTCACTAATTACAATTCTACACGCGATCAACTTCATTTTTTAGAAAAGTAAGTAAGTAAATTCTACACGTCATTATCAAATTGTCAATTTTAAATAATTTAATTTTTCTTAAAGCTACACATGTGATCTCAGATTTTTTTTTTATTTTTTACCTTTCACTATGCTTATATACATACATTTTGTTATTAAAATGAAAATATATGTATAAGTGTGTGCATTGAATTCACAATAGAAAATAATTTAAAGTTCACGATTTTTTTTTATGTTATAAAATTAGCTATGTACCTAAATAAAATATAAAAATTTTATAATACATATGGTTTGCAAGTGTGTATATATGTATATCTTGTTATTATGTGAACACAGTTACTAGCATAAATGCAAGAATAAGCACACATTTGATCGTATTATGTGTTTTTTTTTTTTTTTTTAATTTCCATTGAAATAAAATATAAAATTAATATTATTATATTAATAATTAAAGTATTAAACAGATAATTATAATTAGTACACATACATGCATGTAGACTTTTATACAAGTGCGAGTAGCAAGAGCTCAATGTACATTTATAATTTAGAATAAATTTTTATTGTAGAACAACTAACTAACTACTACTACCACCTATGTATACATACTCGTACATATACACTTGATTATGATAATGGATTGTATAATTATTTTGATAAGGAAGAATATAAAAATAATTATGATGAAATTTTTTTTATATAAATTTAATCTTACCAAAGATAAGAATATATAAAATAATATCAATTGCAAATTTAATCAAATACATATTTATCAATAATTATCAATTACCTACCATTAATAATTTTAATAAATTAAAAAATATTAAAGATAATTAATATATAAATTTATTTTGCAAAATTAATTACTTATGTATTTTAAATCCTAATTATTGTAAATTAATTAAAATATCGATAAAATTAAATATTAATAATTAATTAAATGCAAGAAAGTACTTAATGACTATTGTATGATTCCGAAACCGAGTAATTGACTAGATGCTATATTTGCTTATGTCAGCATGTCATATTGTGCTACAAATGATACTGAATTTTTCTTCTAAAAATTCTGAAATCGAAATTATAAGATTTCCTGACTCAGTTAATATTCAACAGTTAATTTTTTAATAAATTCCTTTGTTATCTCCTATTACATTTTGTATTTTGTGGTGCCGTTTACATAAATGACAAAATTTAAGAAAATATTTACAACAAAGTCTGATAAATTTTAACATATCAGAAAGAAATTATCAGACGGAACTCAAAACTTTACGTCAAAATTATTAAAAAATTCATTGTTCAAAAATTTCTCGCAAAAATATTAATATTATCGGCTTTTTACTTTTAAAATCTCTGCGACAATTTAGATTAGAATAGTAATTTCTATTAAATATTTTTTCTTGTCACACTAATTGTCTAAATGAGGAATTTTCATTCAAAATTTTAGAGATTTATGTCAAAAATTTTTATATATAAAGGTTTAGCTATGCGAGAACTTACTATAATTCAAAAAAAAAAAAATTACAACATTATTGTTGTCTGATTTTTGTAAAATATGCCCAATATCAGAATTAGAAACTTTCTTCAGTACCTACTTACTCATTTAAAAGCAAAAGTTTTAAGCTAATTAATTATACTATAAATTTATAAAAGTGGTCACTTAAGTATGTATTAAGAAATTTCCTTTTAAAGTTTAACATACCTTTAGCAGCACTCAATAAATCTTTAACTTCTTTAATAATCCGTTTTATTTGTTGACTAGTATGATCTAATTCTTTTTCATGACGATTTAAATTTTCACGAAATTCTGGTGTATCAACCATACATTCTTCAAATTCTAAAGGTTCTAAACCTTTACGTGCATTACCACCCATTTTCCCGTTCTTCATCATTTAGAAACCACAAAAAAAATGTTTTTTTTTTTTTTAAATTAATTATTTTTTAATTTGCACTCTTGATATTTTTAATTTAAATTTATTTTACAATATTATTTTTAATTATATTTTTGTAATTTATTTACAATTATTTATGAATAATTAGAAAATATTTAAATAGTAAGAAATTTTTTAAGAGAAATTTGGAATCGAAAAATAACAACACCTTATTTTTAATAAATTGAATTTTAAATTAATTTTTTTTTTTTAATGAAAACAAGAGGAGATCTTAAAGAAAATACAATTTTTTTTACTTCTTGTTGCAGCAATTCGAATTTTTCAAAAATTTATTTTTCTTTTTATATTTACAAGCAATATTATTATTAATTTTTAAATTTACGATATTAATTCCAGGTAATATTTTATAATAGGTATATGTATTCACATATTTGTACAAACATAATTATTATGTATAATTTTTTTAATTTTTAAATCAAAATAACACTTTTATATCCAAAAGAAAAACAACACAGAAAAAATCTCAATTTTACTGCAAAAATATTATTTTTGAGCAAAAAAAAAAAAAAAAAGAAATTTTTCATTGAAGAAATTGCAACACTAACACACACTCACATTCACAACATTTTAATATTGTGAATTACATATTATTTTTTATTTTACTTGTTTTCTTTCTTCGTGAAATTTTTTTTCTCCAGAAAATGCAAAATAAACTTCAAAACATAAACCCAATAAACAAAAATATTTCCAAATGATCAAAGTTATTTTATAGCCGTCATCAACTACCACAAATTTATAGTTAAATGTAATATTATATTGTAGTTTTGTAGTTGATAATATCACCAATTGTAGTTGATAATATTATATTGTTTTGAAGTTCTGATTTTTGAATGTGAATCTGAAAAGTATATGTGTGTTTGGGTTTGTTTTGTTTCTGTAAATGTAGTTGTGCACTTTTTTTTTTATTCTTTTTTTTGTTTTTTTTCTTATTTTTGACAAGATCGTTTTATTATTGTTGTTTTTGGTTTTTTTTTTTTTGTTGACAAGTTATTTAAATTTTTTTTTTTTATTATTTTTTTGTCGTTCGTGTTAAGCTTTGTGTTTTTTATTCTTGTTTTTATTATTTAAGCCGGCGACTGATTAGTTTCTACTAGCTAAAAAAAAAAAAAAAACAGAAAAAAAAAATAATTATATTTTCATTTCGATCGAAAAATCAGGTTTTTTAAATTTTTTATTATTTTTTTGTTTATTGTGAATTGTGATCATGATTAAATTTTCATATTAAAAAATTATGATTGTATTAAAGATTTTGTGGTTGTGTATCATTGTTGTAATTGTAAGTAGTTTTACATTCTAAAAAAAAAAAAAAAATCACAATAGATTTTACAAAAAAAAAAAAAAAATTAAGAGAGAAAAATTATAAAATAAAAATTTCCATTCATTCACAATAGTTTTAAATCTCATTCAATATTATTATTTTCTACAATTGATAAAATTGTCAAAATTTAATTTTGGTTTTTTTTCGTGTTTTGAAATTTCAATTGATTATTGTTTTAATAGTATTATTTTAAATAAAATATTAATATTCCTAGAAATAATGATCTTTTGCTCATTTCACATTTCAGATTTTAAAAATTTCGCATTTGTTTCTTCTTGCCCTTTTTAAACACCAAAATCCACACCAATTACATTCGCAATTTTAGAATTGTTTTCAAATTTTTCAATACAAAAATAACAAATAAACAATCAATATTGTGTTGTAAATAATAAAAAAAATTAATATTATTAAAACATGAAATAATTTTTATGGTATATCGAAATTCCTCCAATGCATTATTGTAGAAGTAAGCAAGCAAAGTACTTAGGTACGAGAAATACCAAAAAGTTTAAAGAGTACAAATAAAAAATTACAAAAACAATTAAAGAATAATAATAATAATATAATTTTAGTGGTAACAACAGAATAATGTAGTGTAAGTATGTATGTAATTTTATTTATATTGGTATGCAGGTATGTATATTTTTTCTCCTTACAATAATTGTGTGTTTTTTTTTTTCAAAAAATTACTTTTATTTGTTGCATATAAAATTTTGAAAAGAAAAATTCCACTGCACAAACACAACACAACAAACATAAATTTTATTTTACAAAAATTTTAGTAATGTTGAGTTTTTTTTTTTTTTGTTACTTTTCTCCACCACAAAACTGTTGATGATTTTTTTTTTTTGTAAGAGAAATCTTGGTTAATTTCTAAAAAAAAAAATTAATAAAAAAATTCTTTAATATTTTAATGAAATTTTTAATTTCTTAAATTGAATTTTTCAAAAAATATTTTTTTTTAATTTTATCGCCACCTTCTTTTCAATTCAATTTTATAAAACTTGTTTTTCGAAACAAAACAATAAACAGAAAAAATGAAAACGACTTTTTTTTTTTAATGGAAAATAACCTTTTTTTTTTTCTTTTCTTTATTTTTATGTTTTCAACAAAAATTTTAAGAAAACATCATTTTTTTTTCTCTCTCTTCTTATTCTTATAATTTTTCTTTTTATTTTATGCCGCGACGGCGATAACAAAACACGGGTATACTTTTTTAGTACACATATTCTTCGCTCGAAGTTCCAAAAGTGACTGAACTCTTTTCAACAATCAACTAAAAATATTTGTCTGGAGAAAAAAAAAATATGACGGCTGACTGCGGCTGGATTCCACAATACATATATAAAATTCAATTCCACCAAATAAATAATAATAATAAAATAAAACCAGAAAATAAAAAAATGGAAACTAAAATGTCAAATTTAGAAAAAAAAAAAATATGTGTGTTTGTTTTGAGTGTGGATTGAATTTTATTATATTTTTGTTCTTTTCTTTCTTATTCCTCATAGCTACAATTACGCTACAAAATAGTAGTGTTATTATTGAAGTAAATTATAGAATGAGAAATGGGAATTAAACTACAAATTATAAGAACAACAATAATGTGGAACACGAACAATAATAAATTGTATAACAAAATAAAAATTCCCTTCAGTTTCTCTCTTACAGAAAATTTTTGGAGAAAATAAATAGTGATGCCATAAACATATTACAGTTAGGAACTAAAATTTAGATAAATTTGCTATAGGCAATTTGTGATTACAATAAAAACAATATAAAATTATAAAATGTTGATGTGTGTTGTGTCTTGAAATTTTGAATTAAGGTGGCTGCTATTACATCTAACGAAAAAAATAGAAAACTATCTGATTGATATCAGATTTTTTGTCAGAATTTTTAAAGTAATAATGGCGTAAACTAAACTTTTTTAAAAAATTTGGGCAACATTACTGTCAAAAATTTGACATAAAGATATAAGTAAATTGATTCTGTTTTGTAAATGCTCATATGTTTCGGTTTTAAATTAATTATAAAAATAGAACTGCAATTGGTTAACGGTAACAGCGGACGATTTCCGTTGTTAAGTCACAAAATGGAACATAAACTGTTTTTAAAGTATTTTGTATATAATGTCAAATACATACGGAAACAGATGATGTTAAAAAATATTGCCAACAGTAAAATTTAAATTTTAGGCTATTTTAACATCGGCGACTAAATTTACGGCGGTTATTTTAAAATAATTTTATTCTTTATTAATTTTGACATTCGAAATATTATTCTGAAAGAAATCAAAAGAACTCTTAACTGTTTTCATAATTTTGTTTTCTAAAAGAAGATTTAAACGAACTCATAATTGGTTAATTTGATTTATTAAATTAAAAATATGTTAATTGGTGTACATTGGATATTGACTAACAGATGGCACTTGCATTTGCTCTATAATATTTCAACATAAATTTTTCAAAAGTATTTCAAAGGTTTCAGTATAACAATAATTTTATACAGTAAATTGCATATTTAATTGAAGATGTCGCTTTACTACATACATACATAATTTCATATTCACTATATAAATATACTTACCTACAGTCACGCTAATGTTTATCTTTTTATAAAACAATCATATCTTTCCTAATACAAATTTTTTGAATGGTTTTTGTCTTAACTAAAAATATATGAAAATTTCTACTATGTTTTTTTTAATTGACGTTCAATTTGACATTAGAAAAAAAAAGAATAATAAAAAAAAAGTTCACAAAAATTTTTAAAAATTAAACCGCTAATTTTTTGCATTCTTCAATTCATAGCTAACAAATATTTTTGAAATGGTGGTGGCTTTTAAAATTTTAAATTAAAAATTTGTAATTTTTGAATACTGCACAAAAATTTTCGAAAGAAAAAAATTATTGGATTAAAATTTTGGAATTGGAACAAAAAGAATTGCAAGAAGAAAACTACAACAATTCATACAATGAATGAAAGTTAAAATTGCTTCAAGATTTTGATGGTGTAGAAAATGTGATGAAAATTTAGAAATAAGAAATGTAGTACGTGTGAAGGAAATTATTAAATATTTCTATAAGTTACCAGGATTCAATTTGTGCAGCTATCAATGTAACGAAATTTTATAAATTCAGTAAGGGTAATGAAGTCAAATTGAACATCTTATCTTGTCTTCTAAACAAGTACTGTTAAAAAGTACTGTTATATATATAACTATTACATATTATGGAACAGTTGGGTTTTATATAAAAATACCACACATAAAACAAGAAAGTACCATCCTGGAGCTGTTGTTATATAATCAGGAAGTTACACGATGATTTTAAAAAACCTCTCATGGTTTTACATTCCATTTCAACTCTGATACTTTCATATAATTTATAGATCAATGCATGGAGAAGGACTTAAAAGTATCGGTGTGGAATATAGAATGGTGTAAATTACTAAGCTTAGGAAATGGTAAGTATTTTTTTATGTGTTTTTGGCATAGTTATGTTAATGAAATATTTAAATATGTACACTCGTATTCTTGGTCCTATGACGTAATGGGATAGTCCAGAATTGGTACTCTTTAGATTTTAGAATAAAACTAGCTTCGTAAGTAGGTAACTGGAAATTCTATCCTTTGTGAATGTGAGGAAACCAACGGATGGGTATTACATAAAATAAAACAAAAGTTATAATTTGTACTCCTATATTCTTGCTTTTTTTTTAATATTTGTAGGTAGGCACCTAAATAGTTAATTAAAATAATTTTATTAATTGCATTTTTTGTTTTATACAATAGCAAATATGTATATTAAATTTTAATAATAAAAATTTTTAAAATGTAAAATATTTACATGATTTCAATAATTTTATTGTAAAATAATGAAGGTAACAATAAAATAACTTTGTATTATGAATAATAATTATAGGTTCTTACACTAATTAATTTTATTTTTAATAATAAATTAATTATTTTAAGATATTTATTTAAAATATAATATTTCTTTTGTCAAATTTTGATGATTATTCAGTTGAAAATTTGTGTAGTAATAGGTATCAACATCTTACTTCTTTCTTCTCCATCCAGGTGCTGGTGCATTCGGAAAATATTTATCTGATGGTCTATATTTCCATTGTGAACATAATTCATCTGACATTGATTTATTGTATCCCATTCTAAATATTAATTTAAAAAAATAAAATATTATTTTATTTTTGTTAATTATTTAATTATCTTTGTAGTTTGTTGAAAGAAATATTTGATTTTAAAATGGAAGGAATACAGGGGACAGGCTATTGAGACATTTTGATATAAAATTTTTAATCTAACGCACTGCGAATAATTGATTTCTTTTGGCCAACTTAGCGCAATAAAATTTCTAGTCAGTAGTGTTCTAATTAATTTGTACAACTCGCAAAAATACTATTGGCAAAATACTATTGGCAAGTATTCAAAAATATTCTAGGAATAATGAAAAATTATAATGGGTAGCTGCTAATAAAATAAGGGGGTTTTCGTTTATTCAGTTCTAGAATAGTTCTAACTTTTAGTACATTGGAAAATTCATGCTACACTACACTAAATAATACACTAAAAAATATAGATCGTTCGGAAATTACTGCCTGCAATAAAATGCGTTCGGTAATTCAATCTGCAAAAAAAGAAATGTTAGAAATGTAGCGTAGACCTCTAATATAAATTTTGCCACTGCCTCATGAAATCTCTTTTTTGTTTTTAAATTCAAAATTCAAAAAATATTTTAAATTTCAGAACGGCAGATTCAGATATTGAAGTTTTATTAAAGTTTTCTTTAAGTTTTCAAATCTTTTTAAAATTTCTTTATTTTGCAGTAAATTGGATTGGAAGGCGAAAAATATTGGGGTAGAATTTCATAAACAATGTCATTTCTGTTATTTTTGAACGACTGATTATTTAGAAGTTTCAGAATTTTTAGGCTGCGTAAACAAAAAAAAAACTTAGCAAAACAGTTTTTGCATACTGTTTAATGCTCCGACTTATAAATTTTACTTCTAATGTAGAACTTTCAGGGCAGTGTGCGAAACGAAAATGAAAATCCCATAATAAAAATATTCGTTTTTAAAAAAAAGATCGTTTTCATTGGTTCTAGGGTGTCCTTTTTACTCGTAGTCTTCAAACTACTAGTTTAAGGCTACTTTTGACAAGAAAACATTTACAAACTTTATAAGAAGGCATTTTTGATTTTAAAAATTTATAAGAAATTAAGAATTATTTAAAAAAAAAAGTAAACAAATAAATAAATAAAAACAAACTATAAAATAATATTTTTAAACAAAATTTTTATTTTTTTTTTTTTTTAATTATAAATTTTTAAACAAAACTGCAATAATATACTGCAAAAAAAAATTAAAACTAAAAATTTTGAGGAAAAAAACATAGCTAATTACAATTTAATTAAATTTAAACTTAAAAATAATTTAATAAAATTACAATTTAATCACAATTATTAATACTTAAGTTTATTTAATTTTAAAAATTATTTTATAAAAGCAAATATAATGTAAGAATAAAAGAAATTAAATAAATATCTACAAAACCATAAAAAATCACTAGGAATATTAAATGGGGGGAGAATGAAAAAATTAACCTTAGCATTGCCATTTTAAGCTTTTTGCAAAAATATTTTAAGTGAGCTCAAAAAAAATAAAGAAGTTAAGAACTAATTTTATGGTTAATTTTATTGTTATGAACTGTTTTTGCCCAAAGTTCTGGTATTTTAGTCTGGTAAAAAGTAAATACGGAAAATACTGGGTGCTCTGATTCTCCCCTAACCCTCTTTAATTTATTATTTTTGAAAAATAATTTTGTTTTATATTTTTTGCAGCAAATTTGAATTAAATAACAAATTTTGTATATAAAATTCAATATTTACTAGATTTAAAATTCTACAAAGCCTTGGAATTTTAATTATTATTAGAAACAGTGTAGATTATGAATAGAAATCTGAAATATTTGTAAAAAAATGTGTTTAGCTCGTAATATTAATTATACATATTAGTAATTAAAAATATTATTTAAAATTATTCCTAAACTATTTGGAATTTATTAAATTATAAATTTAAGTAAAATGGTAAAATTTTACTTAAAATCGAAATTTATGTTATTACATATATAATTTATTTTTTATTGTAATACTTTGTGATTGTAGATTGTAAACGCGGGGTAACAATGCACTGCGACCACGTAAAGGATTTATTTCACCCCCCGTCTCTCGAGTGCGAGGCGTGGCCCTACAGGACCCCGCTCAAGATTTACTCACAATACTTTATGATAATACACGAATTATTTAATTTAATTAAAAATAATTGGAACATGAATAGGGTTAAATAAGTAAAAATTTATAAATTTAAAGCCATTTATAGAGTAAAGATTAGACGAAAGTCATCGTCTTTAACTAAATTTCTTACATTATTATTCAAGTGATTTTAAGGAATTAATTTTTAAAATAAACTATTCAATTATCATTTCGAGATTTTCTTATCAAATTATTTTAGTTCCTGTTAATTTTATATTGAAATTATTTTGTCTTACATTTTATGTAATATTTAATAAAGCTAAAAATTATGTCGATTTAAACTGGTTAATCTATTTATACGAGTAGCTAACTAAGTTGATTATATGTATAATAATTTTGATTATTTTTTTGTTCTTGCTGTTGTTCATAATTAAAATAATTTTCATAATTTCTTTTTTGTTTATTATCAAAAAATTTTAAAATATCTTTTAATGATAAATTTCTCATTTCACGAAAAAAACTACCAACAACAAAACCAATTGATGCTAATCTTATACCAATTCTTGATGGTATTGCATCAAATATTGAATTTTCTTCACTCCATTGTCTATTATCATAATAAAATGAATTTTCAATTGCTGGTGTATTATCAATTGATCTTGCTTGAATTATTTTAATTGGATTTATTGATGATCCTGATGGATTTATTTGACCATTTGATATTAAATTTATATTTGTTACTGTTGATGGTAATATAGTAGGTTTTATTTCATTAATTGATAATGATTTTATATTATCATTATTAATATTATCAATACGTGAATTAAAAATTTTATTTTTATAATAAAAATGTTTATTTAAATTTAATAATCTTGTTAAAAATTTGATTTTTTTAGGTATATAAAATTTTGCTCTTTTAAATACCATCGGACATAATAAATTATTATCATCAATATTTATTGGTAAAGATAATGTTGTTGTTGGCAATGATGATGTTGTTAATGTTGGTGATGATGATAAAATTGAATTTATTTGATATCTAATATCATTTTGTGTATCTAACCTTTGATATATTGTACATGGATTACGTTCACGAAAACATGTTATTTGTACAACATTAAAGAAAACAGCACCCAATGTATTTGCAACTTCTACAAAAAAAAAAAAAAAACAAATATTATAACTAATTTGGATTTTTAAAAATATGAGTACGTACCTGTATTAACTGCTTGTAAACAACGTCGAAATTTAGCATCACAATCACAATGTGATCTTGTAAATGTACCAGTATTACATAAACCACGACGACATTCACCAGGTGTTAAAGTTTCTGGGCATAAATCATGTTCACGACAACATTTATCCTCTTCAGTATATCGTCCAAGATCATTATAATCATTTGCCATATTTCCTAAATGAATATAAAAAGAAAGAAATGAGTGAATTTATAAATGGAATGCAATTATTTCAATGGACAAAATTGAGAAATTTCGATAATAATCTGATGTCGGTCATACGGAACATTGAAATTTTCAATGTTTTATTTAAAATTTTCGAAATTTTATTAATGAACCCCAAAAATACTATCGAAACTTTTGTTTCATATAAAAACAATATTTTCTTTTTCAGGAAATAAAAAATTAACCTTCCTTAAAAATACAAAATTAGTAAAATTTTCTTTAAATTATTAAAAAACTCTATTCAATATAGCAAACAATTAAATTTTATTGCAAACTTTTTTATTTATTTTTAACACCTTCAAGATATTGTATTGGCCAAAAATAGTTAAATTAACTAGTTAGTAAATTGTAACCTCATATCTTTGATAATTTTATAAATCAACATAAAATATCTTATACCTAACTATATGTTAGGCTCAATTAGTAACTAAATACATAAATGCTTATATACGTACAATAAGTCTGCCTTTTTTTTTGAAGTAAGCACATAATTTTAATATTTTCAATATTACATAACTAAAATTAAAGTATTAATGAAAAGAACAAATTCAAATGTTTATTTTAAAAATTAGTGAAAATTAAATTAAAAAAAAAAAAAAATTTTTACAATATCTTATACCATTTTAGGTATTAGAAGAAGTTGGCCCCAAAAATTATTAGTTTAACTACAAAATACAATGTTAACCGCATGTAAATTGAGTAAACATAAGTTAAAAATTTATTTGATTTTTTGAATATTTTGTTGATTTTCTTTTTTCATTTACTCATCTTTTCCAAATTGAAAATATCTATGATTTTTTTATTGTTGAAACATAATGTATACAAGTAAATAGAATTTGGGATTAAAACAACATTAAATACAAAAAGAAAAAAATTTTACGCAAATACCAATGACCTTTACTTTTTAAACATAACAAATCATCATTCAAGCATTCATTTTCCTTTCATTTGATGTGTAAACTTTTGCATCTTCTCAAAAATTATATATAAGTAAATAATTAAATAAAATTAAAAAATCAGCAAATTTTCAAAAAAATATAGAAGATTTTTAATTTTTTTTCTTTTTTGGTATTTTGTAATTTATTTCTTTTTTAACTATAATTGAAAATTATAGAACTAAAAGTGATTATAATTTCAATAGGGTCATCTGAAGTACAAATATACGAACATGTAGACCAGGAGTTTGACTTATGGTACTTGGAATTATAAAATTCATAGATTACTTATTGTATTTATAAAATTTTAAAGTTATTTGATATTAACATTACAATTACCGGAGAACTTAATTATTTGGGGTTACTGTATTTAGGAGGAAGAATAAGAAGGATTTTTCAAAGAGGAAGCATTTTGATTTTTAATTCTTTTTCACTAGAATTCAGAGCATTGCATTATATAGTCATTACTTTTAAGAATATTTAAATTACAGAAATTCATAATTAAAAATTAGTGATCTTTATAATTAAAAATTACTATTTAAATTTAGTGTGGTCCAAGCTATTTCGAACAAATTTTTTAATTAGGTATTGATTGAGGAATTCAGCAGATCTAAAATGTAGATTTAAATTCATTTTGATTTATTCAATTTAATTAATTCAATTAACATTAGAACAATTCAATACAATTTCAATTACTGACTAAATCAAATTGACGTAAAATTTGTCTTTTGGTAGAAAACCTTTTTATTATTCGAAATTTTTATTTTGTATGTCCATGACTTGCAATCTAAATCTAATTTGTTCAATTGTTTTTAATACATTATATAATTAAATATTTAAATAAATTCTACATAAATTTAAATAATATTAATTCAGTTTTTTTGTATAGTTCTTTAATTTAAATTTTATTAATATTTTTGTTTTATGTATGCATAATGTGTACATCAGTTTCAATTGTAAATTCTCATTCCTAAAATTTACAAAGCAATAAAATATCACTGTATTTAGGATTTAGGATTTAGGATCACTGTATCTAGGAATTGTGATACACTGAATTTACTCAATTATAAATATATAACATTCTTATGAAATCCAAGTTATTAAATTCAGAATAACATTTGTAGGTCATTAGTTTTGTATTGCAAAAATAAATTTTTAAAATAAAAATGTTCAACTTCTCGCCTACAAAATTAATTTTTAAAAATGAATAAATTTTAATTTAATTTCTAAATTCCTACACCACCACATTTTAAAGTTAAGGTAAAAATGAAATCCAAAATTATTTTCTTACAACAAAGAAAAATCTCAAATTTGTACAAAGTTTCCAAAAAGTTAATGAAAATTTTAAAGATGATAATTTGAAATTTACACGAATATTTTTCATGTTTTTTTTTCTGTTTATTTGTCAATTGAAAATTTTGCAATAAGTTACGAAAATGAAAAAGAAAATGAAAAAAAATTTTCCGCGATTTTTTTTTTTAAATTACTTATTTTTACTTTTAATTTTATTTGTACGCACGCCCTTTATTGTTAATTTTCTATTGTGTTATTTGAGGATACAAAATGATTGATGTTTTGGTGTGTTTTAATTGTTGATGTTTATTGATAAACCCAAGACGACGATGATGATAATGCTTTAAAGATATTACTGATATGATTACTACAAAATATTTACCACAAAATAATTGAGAAATTCAAATTTATAAAATGAATTTTATTTTTGCTTTTGTTTTTACATTAATCCTAATTTGGTTAAAGGTTGTACAAAAAATAATAAATTCAATGGTTATTATTGTTATTTTGTAAACAGATTATTATTAAATTTTTATATAACAAAATACTCTAGATATAAAATTTTTAAGAAACAACAAAAGATCTACTTTCAATTGACAAAAATTTGAAAGAATACCTACATTAGATATTCAAAGATTAATTATTATATGGTTGTAAAAAAATTCAATTCATAATTTTTCTTATTTGTTTGTTCATTTCTTAATTTTTAAAATCCCCACACTCATATACACAAACTCATATACACAAAAAATTCATTAATTAGAATTAAAAAAAAAAAAAGGGTAAAAATATTCAAATTGTATATAAGAAGAAGAATTGAATTTTAAATTTTTTGTGTAATGCCAAAATATTGTAAATTTGTAAATTTTTACTTATAAAATTTTAAAGAACCTTGAATTAATTTGTTATACATAATTGTAAATTAAATAAAAATTTGATTGTTTGAAAAATGTTGAAAGTGTACAAAATTAAATCTAAAAATATATTTAAAGAAAAATGTTGTTAATAATTGGAAAATGGGGTGCAATATCAAGGGTAACGAATAAATGTAATAAATTGGCAAGTAAAAATTTAAGAGTAATATTAATTTGCAACCTGGCAGTGGTTATGGCAGCGGCCCTTTAACCGAAACGTCTCAAACAGGTTCAAACCCCGGTCAGGTCACTATAAAAAATTATATTCAATATTATTATAACTTAATATACAATACTAATAAATATTATACAAGTAATTTTCAAATATTCATAATATTCGATTTAAAAAAGCTAAGAAAAATAAGCAGTAAATATTAATAAACTGAAATATTTAATACAAATAAAAACTACGGTAGGCTAATCACCTACCTAGATAACCCTCTATGACTATATGAAACTAGGGTATGATATCATGCACTAGCCTCATGCTCCTCCTAGGAGTGAAGAATGAAAAAAAAAACTTAATTTGCAACAATATTGTTAAATTATTATTATTGAATAGAAATGATTTATGTGAAATATTTGGAATTTGAAATAGTCATCAGTTTCATAAAGCATTAGAATAATTTTAAATTTAATTAATATATTTAAATTCAATAATATTTCAAAATTAAGAATTAATAAAAATTTTATAAATTTTTAGGTTTTCTTTACACCGTGGGAAGTGTAAAATCTATTGTGCTCAAATTTTGTATGAAGAAACAAAATTCCGGGATAACCATATTCTACCAATATGTTAACAGAAGCTGTTACGATCACTTTTGTAAGTACTCCCATAGTATGTCCAGATATAGACACCATCAATCAAAAATGTATAATATTATTATTTTATAATTATCTCCAGCTATACGGCCATTAGATTATATTAATTTTATTTTATATAATTTATTCAATAGTTCACCTTGAATTTAATTTATTGCAATTATTGTAAATTTATTACTTATTTATATTTATTTACTATAATAAATCAATTTTTGATCTTGATTTTAACACTTAAAATACCGTTATAATCTCTAATAAATTACCTACTGATTAATCAAGTAAATGGATCAGAAATCACAATATAAATCTCTTTAATAATAAATTATAAACTTTTTTTTTTTTGATATTTTATGTTTACCTTAAGAAATACAAAAGAAAATACAAATTTTTTTTTTTGGAGCGATTTGTTTTTGCAAAATTTCACTATCATATAGAATTTTATTATCGAAAATTAAACAAAAAAATTTATATTTAATTTTTATACCATAATGTTGTGTTTAAGCATCATTTTACATATTGTATTTCATGAACAATAAATGTTTAGGTATCTATAATAATTTAAGAATCGAGGTCAACTATAATAGGTTAACAAAATATCAAAATTGACTGCACCCACCTAATATTGAAAATAATAGCTAACATAAGAAAATTTACTTAGTTCAATATACAATAAACTGTTTACAGTAAAACCTAATAGTTTTGATCCATCATATTAATATTGTGGTATTAAATAGAGAAATAGACAAATTTTAAAACTGTTAGGTTGACAACAAAATTTTGTGTCTCATTTTAAATAAAATATTACTTATTTAATCTGGTTCTATGCCAAATTACTTTGCAATTGCACTAGATGAAATTGAAATAAGTGGATATTTAACTGTCCATGATACATGATCATATTTAAAACTGATACTTCAAATTGGCTGCAACTTTAACAAATTCATATCATAAAATGCAAATTGCAATATCTTAAATGCTTCATAAATCTAATGTAATTTTGTCCATTTCTACATATACTTTGTAATTAATTGAGCAAAAATATTAATAAATCGCTCCTAATGTGTTATTGTGTATGTTGTTAATTAAAGTAAACACGAAATAGAAATATGTATATATTATGACAGAAATTTCTCGACGCCAATCCAATATATGGAATCCCTCAAAACTTTATAGTATAGGAATACAAAATCTACTGTAACTATTGATATTATGTTGTTATATTAAAAATGGTCTTTAGTTTGAGATTTTACTGTATAAAAAATGATGAATTAAATTGCAATTTAACCAAAAAAATATTGCAATAATATTAAAAATTTATTTAATAAACAGTCAACCTACGTCCATACACAAAATTATTAAAAATGTTAAAAAGTCATAGAGTTGTCTTACCATTATTATACATAATAGTGCATATACATACATAGATGCAGAATATTCAAACATATTAATTGAAATGTTAAAAAATTCTTGAAGTTTTACACTTATCTTAAGATTTTAATTTTTCATGTATGAAATTTTTTCATTCAAAATTTAATAAAGATCTAAAGTTTGTTTTAGCATAAAATTGTTGTACAACTAATCAAGATGTTCTAATCAAATAATTTAAAACAAAAAACCATTGTGGCTTTAATTAAACCATAAATAGTGATAAGCCAATTAAATTTTCATTGGGTATAATTGTTTAGCATTGATAATTTTTAATTTATTTTTATTTTATCTAAAGAAATTGAGTATTTTTTATTGAATAGGAACTAATATGGTAGTGATTGAGAATTTATTCAATTAAATTAGATTAAAAAAAAACATTAATAATTTATTAAATAACATCATTTTTTAAATTTTAGAAATAACTTGCAAAAAAGGGGGTTCATGTAGCTGATTCGGAATGAAAAAAAGCTCTATTTCTTATAAGAAAATACTTAAAACTTGTGCTATGTTACAATTTCCGGAATTTGGGGTGAAATTAAAGCTATTTTCAAATATGTTTCAAACAGAACCAGAGTTTGTAGAACTTTTCGAAACGTTTTCAACAATATGCAACACGATCGCTATTATTTAATGTTTTTAAGATCCTTAATTGAACTACCATAAACATTTCTTGGGTTCAGTTAGTTTGTTATATTTAGTTTATAGGAAGTGTCCCTTCAACTTAGCTGATGCTCAATTGCAATAGAGTTTCGCGTACATTTGTAGTCATCTGTATCAACAAGCACTTTATCAATATGAATTAGGGTGGATTTATAATCAAATGCGTATATCTTTTACAATGATAATAACCGATAAACGGATGAATATTTTTAGTTAAAATAACAATTTAATCCTGAAAAATAATATATTCGATTTCACGGGCACCAAAAATATTATTCTTATAAAATAATTTATTTTAAAAATTGTAACTAACCCGGTCCACACCATTTTGTTCCCGGATATATAAAACCAAGACCACCTTGAAATGATTCTGATCTAATACCATTACTTGATGTATCTTGACAAACATTTTCTAATGCAATCACTGATTCTTGTGGTATTTGACGTACTTTTGTTGGATCAGCTGATAAAAGCATACGTTGTATATCACCTCTTTAAAAATATAATTAATAGTAAAAGAAATTCACAAAAAAAATTTTAGAAATTTTAATATAAAAAAATTTTTTTTGTTTACCTATCATGATGAACTTTACAAAATGGAGGCCTCGATGATAATTCAATCATACGTGACATTGTAAAATCAGCAATTAAAACTGCTGATGAATTTACATCGTCTGGTGTTGTAAATAAAATTAATATTAATGCTAAGGTTATGGTCATTGTTAAAGATGATTTTGTGGTCATCTGAAAATAAAATAAGAAATAAATGAATAAAATTATGAATTAATAAAGTTATAAAGAAGCAGATCAATTTTTTTTTTTTTTTTTGAAAAAGTGTTAAGAAAAATTATTGATTCTGTTGTGATATAACGCACGTATATAATTCAATATTGCTGTGTAATATAAGAAAGAGAAAAGAGATGATAAAGTTAATCTGTTTGGGATAAGGTTGATTTTGGCGGGAATAATTAAAATCACTTAAAATTTTGTAAAAATTCAAATTTTCGAACAATATACTTGGAAGTTAAGAAATTTTGAGTTATTTTTGAGAAGGAAATTAAATATAAAGAAATAAATTTTTACAAAATAAAGCAAAATGATCCTGAATTCCGTTCTGTCTTAGTAACATTGGAATATAGAATACCAAGGGCAAAAAAAAGAAATCATATCTGCCTGTTTTATTGTGTACCTGTATGGAAGTGTTTTGCATCAAAACAGAAAACTTGACATAAAAATCTTGTATTCAATCAGTAAATCACAATTGTTATTCATTGTTTTATGGACAATATCTTATGAGAACCATTTTACAATACAATTTTATTTCAATTTCATATTAAAAACCTAACATGCAATGGTTGTATAAAATATAAGATGAATTTAATTTAGACGAGCTTTCATTTTTATTGTTTAATCTGTTTTTGTATAAAATCGTTTCTTTAAAATTTAAATAAATTAAAATTTATTTTCAAAAAATTTTCTTCTATATTAAAAAAAAAAACAAAAAATTTCCCACAATTCACTAAATTGGAGCACACGTACCTTATTATCTTGCGAAAATGTAAGTGAGATTGTAATTTATAACGTGTGTCTGTATAATTTATATTTTTTTTTTATTATACTGGTGATTGAAAAAGTGAATTTAATTTAGTGATAAATTTAGAAAATAAAATATTTTATAAAAGTTTTGTTTTTTTATTGTTTTAGGTTGCTGGCACTTTATCTATGAGCACTTTTAATCTTCTTATACATGGTAAATGAATGCATACACAATATGAGAAAATTAAATGTAAAAATAATAACAAATTTTATTTTGAATATTTTTTTTTTGCGAAAAGACTATAATTAATTTTAAAACTTTGTAAAAATTTATTTAGTATCATTTATTTTTAAGATATACATATGTAAAAAATGCATAAAAATAGAATGTAAAAATGTGGGTTAAAATTTAATTTTAATATTGTTTAAATTTTAGCATATTCACTTTATATATACGATGAGAATTTTTAGTTGATTATAAATGGGTATTTGTTTGTGATATTTTTACACATAATTAATTTGTTAGTGACAATATCATGGCACGTTACCAATTTATAGTAAAATATTTATTGTAAACTATTTATAATATTTCCGTAATTTTCTTAAAAATTAGGTTAATTATTAAATATTCCCATGGGTGGTTTGGTTAACAATTAACAACCCTCATTGGATTTAAATTTTGAAAAGACGCAAAATTTTGCAAACTTTAGTAGACTTGAAAAATTTGTACATATATATGATTTATATGCTCTTGTTACAAACAACAAGAACCTATTTTGATTTAATTAAAAATTCTAATTTTCTATAATTAAATAATTAATTGGTTAACGAAGTTCGATTAATTTCGGAATTATGGGAAAATAATGGGACAATTTTTTAATTTTTTTTCAAATAATTAAGTTTCAAGTATTCTACTAGCTTAATATTGTACAGAGTAACTAAAATTATTTAAATAATTTAATAGAAATTATTAAAATTATAAGAATTGAATAGAAAATTATTAAAATTATTTTACAATTATTGTACAATTACTTATTTAACGTTTTAAATTAACTAATTAATTTTATAAAATATTTCTGTACATATTTGAATTTATTCTCTATTTTAATGGCACTATCGTTTAATTGTCAAAAATTTTCTAAAATCCCAAATATTCATATCTTAAATCTAATAAACACGATATTTTTAAAATTATTGAATATTTTCAAAAATAATGCCTTGATATTTTCCATATTCTGATTATGGACAAATAACAGTCTAGTAAACAAATAATTGTATCCAGGTGTATAACATATTCAATTACGCCGATTTATATATAGGAAGGGGGGAGTAGAAACGAATCCAATTACGCACAATATTATTCCATAAGATGATTAAATTTTATTATTTAATTTGGAAATTAATGTCAATCACCTTAATTTTAAAATTTGTTAAGTTAAAATTTACTAATTTAGTTTTAAATCGTGTATAACATTATTTTCATATACAAGACTGCAATCTATTTATAATCTATAGCCAAGTACTCCAGAATTTACTGAAGAATTAAATTCCTAATTAAAAGTAGTGCACTAATATTAATTAAAAGGGTCTTTGTATTAAATCTTATACCTCATAACTTCTTAAATAATTTGATTAAACAACACTAATTTTAGTATCTTTTTTTATAAATAATTAATAATAATTGAATTAATTTGAGGGTAATTTAAATAAAAAAAAAAACTAAGTTTCTTTTTGATTCCTCTGAACAAATTATTTCTTTATTAAACAATTTTGTTGGCTTAGTTTTCTTGTATACTGAAAATGAAAATATTTACAAATAAAATTTTTGTACCTTCAATCTATTGTAATTTTTGTTTTTTTTTTTGTAGAGGAATATTGTAATTACAAGAAAATTTCATCATCATTATAATTTGAAATGAAAAACCACGTAGACACATAAGAAAATACCTTAAATTTTTGTTTTTTTTCTGTCTTACCTTTTTAATCTCTTTGATTTCTTGGTTCGGTTTCAAAATACAAAAAAAACTAAACTTTTATCAATACTAAAATCTTCAATTTTTTAAATGGAAATTTTCTTTTTGTTAAAAAATTTTTCAAAACATGATCGGTATATAGAAGATGGGAGTGAAATAAGTAATTTGATAAAGAAAAAAAATCGCCAGAAAGCGTTTTTTATATAAGTACTAAAGCTTTTGTTACTTAAAAATTGCATTGTTTACATGTTACCTAAATAGATATATAAGGTACCAGTACATTAATTTAAGAGTGGTTTTAAATTCTCGCTTTCATTCTTGTTTTATATCTAAGCCTCTAGTTATAGATGTAGCTGCATTTACGTTTATACTGAAATTATTTGCGCTCAAGAGAATTATTTTCAATATTAATATTAGACCAATTTATTTTAGTGTAGATTTTGGATATAAAGGTAGGAATAAAATTTTAAATATGGTACTATAAGAAAGAAAAGAAACTTAATTTAATTTTGTAAAAGAAGCTTGAACTCCTGAATATTTTAAATGCTTTAGGAAAAAAATTTTAATATTTATGTATAAGGTAGTTAGAAAATGTATACATTTAATGATTTTGCCTGCACTTATTCATGCAATTAAATGAGGCTATTTCACTGCATCAAAATTTAGATTATTTGTTTTGAGGCAGAAATTCTTTAAAAAAAAATAAAAGTAAGCACTCATGCAAAATATTTGCTTAAGCAAATTATAATTCAATATTATTTTTAAAGTTGTTGGGCATAGAGAACTTTAAAAATTTAAAATATTTTACAATAATTATTATGAAGCACTCGAAAAAGTGTGGCCTATTAAATGGTATTTTATCGGAGCCCCAGTTAAAAATCTTGTTCATAATATTTACATGTTCTTGTTTTGATTCTAAGAGAAACGTGTCCTCCTTTAACAGTATACATACTGGGCAGTAACGCAACGAGCGCTTTAAAGTTTTCTTTTTTCTTAATGGATTGCAATTCTAGAAGAATGTGTTATCTTTAAATACATTCTAGCCGTATGAACGTCGATTAGATCTACAGACATTGTTCCTTTCCCCTAAAATATATTTAAATTTTAAGGTTACTTATATACAAAAAAATAGTAATAAGATCAAAAATTATATTTTTAAATATAATGTTTACACTTGTTATACATTCTGCTATAACCATGTATTCAAAGCTGACATAACAAACTTTTATCCGTTCTTTCTTTAACCAATTTTAATTAATAATCGAAACGAAGTGTAAACAAAGAAATTTCAAAACCCGTTATTATTGTATTTCAAATTTCGTTAAACTGTTAAATTCCGCCAAACTGTCAAATTTATATCGTATTTTTACACTAAAAAATTCGAACTCATCAAATTGTTACAACTTGATTTAATTATATACGTACAAATCAAATAATTTTCACTAACTTATTAATTTCATTTCAATTTTTTATAAACGAGTTCAAACATTTTCTCTTGCATCGAATTAAAATCAAAGGTGTGATGATTTCTTAACCGGAAGTCATTGTAAATTTTTTTTATTCATCAATACTTTATTTTAATTTATATGACATCAGAGAGACCAAAAAAAAAAAAAAAACTTAATTTAACTGCATATTTTTTATATAGCAAAAAAAATGAAAACAGAAATATCATTAAAATATTTTATTATTAGCCAAATTTTTATTACACACGAATAATTTGCAGTCGCTTGCAACTTTTTATATAACGTAAAGTTGTTCACCTTGACCTTACCAAAAATCAAATCATAAAAATGCTCGAATTTTTGTTTACGTTTTTTTTTTTTTTTTTTGTTTTCCATCTTTTCTGATTTACCTTCTTCTCGCATTTTGCTGAAGAATAATTAAAAAAAAATCAAAATAAAATGTGAATTTCATACCGTTCAACACCACACCATACATTAATTTTCCACCACATTGTCATTAATATTTTGATTGAATAAATTTAAGTACAGAAAGAAAAATGTGTATGCACGCAAAACTTGTACACTTTTGTTAGCATTTTTCGAAAAACAAAATTAAAAAAAAGTGCTTATTAGTTCGCTGTGTACGTCCGTTCCGTGTCCGTGGACGCGTTTCACCACCATTTAAGATAGTCTACCACGGCAAAGCATAGTTGAACTATAAAAAGAAACAAAATAGCCATTAAAACTAACTGTTATTTAAAATCCGTTTAATAATGCAGTAGTCTGAAATTTTGATTGCTTTTAGATACTAACAAAAATTTTATTTTTTTAGAAAAAAATCTTTTTCCACTCCGATCTTCTCCCAAGTTATCTTGCCTCTGGAAGTTCGAAAATTTAAATTTTCACCAACTTATATTCCCGAGAATGCAAGTATTTCCAAATTGCTATAAATGCTGAAAGATAACGGTAAATACTATGCCATACAAAAGTATAATTATTTGTCCTTACTCAGGCAATTAACTCTTGAACTCGACTATTATATGTTAACGACCATTTAAATTTTTATTTTTTTTTGTGTCCCATCCTAAATGTAATTTAGGATAATTATTTGAAGAGTTTTGGTACTTGAATTAAAATAATTTAAATAATGTAATAGATTGGCTTTAAAAGCAATATAATATTTTCACTTGTTTAAGGGAAAAATGCTACTTTACAAACCATTAGTTTGATCTAACTTTATTTTTATATTTAAGTAGGTCTATAGGTGAATGAATTGTAATCAAAATAAACCAAATACCTTTCATATGTTTTGATAGTTTTTTTTTTTTTTTTTATTTCTTCTTTTCCTTTGTTTTCAAAATATGAGTATGAAACCAAGGGGAAGTCATTTAAAGTGACCAATATTAATTACAATAACAATTAAAATTTATATTTTTTTAAAAAACATTCATAGTATGATTGTTCGATAAACAAAGTTATTTGTACGAAAGACATGACGGAGGCAAAATTAAATAAATGCCCGAAATATGCAATATGCGAACTGTAGTGGTTGTTAAATATAGGAAAACTAGTAGTTATTAAGAAATTAATTAGAGTTTTTTTTTATAAATGTAAAGTTTACTAATTCTAATTTTAGGATCAATTATATTGGAAATATAAAACGTACGGAAGAAATAAATTAACACTCTTCAATGTGATTAGCTATACTGGTTTCGGCGTATTAAAATTTTATTAATAACAATTACGAATCACAGCTGCATTCAAAAATTTGGAGTCGGAAACGATTTTGAAAAATTGTGTACAGAAAACAAGTTGAATTCGAATTCAAAATAGAATTATTAGGAATAAATGGGAAATTGGGGTCGGAGTGATAATTACTATTGTGAGCAGACTAGGACCAACTGTCTAAATTTAATCGAAAGGAAGTCTACTCCGAAATTTTTTAAATTTCAAGAACACACTACGTTCGGATACATATTCGAATATTGCGTGAGTCGTATGCAACTTGAAAAACGATTATAAAATATTACTTACTGAAAATTGATAAGTTTCCTTATTAATAGAATATTTAATTTATTTTAGGTAATTCTAAATGAAAATTCCAAATTTATAATGTATAGCATCATAATTTCTCATGTGACATCATCATCTTTTAACACATAAAAATATGTGCACCTAATATAATATAATATGGGTATACTGTCATTCAAAAACCAGCATAAATTTTTGTAAAATTATTGCAAGAAAATGAAAAAAAAAATGTCATTTTGTAACTCTTTGTTGTGCCCATAAGGTAATATGCAACAACTTCCGTATATTACATTCGAATAAATGAAAATTTGAAGTAAAGAAGAGGTAAACGAAGAGATAGATTTATAAAGTAGATGTATAAAAGAATATTGACTGAAATATTTATTTATCAGATTATAAATATGTAGCACTTTGTATGAGAAAATTTATATTGTGTTAAGTATAAAAAAGTACACTCAAAAAATATAGCAGTTTTATATTTTAAGATTCATTAAAAAAAAATTGCATTGAATGAATGATATGGTCAAAAAATTTTAGACTAGAAAATTTTTGAGTGCTCTTACTCGTATATTTGAAATATATTTTGTGATTGTTGTTTATTAATTTTCTATATACATTTTTTATTTATTTTAGTGACTTTGTGAAGAAAATAAAGGCTAATCAAGGGAAAATAGAAAATGTTAAGAGAATCATAAATTAAAAACCTTATTTAAAAATCAAATTTTCAAGAAACGAAGCATTACCACGCAGAATAAGAAAGACGAACAAGTTTACCATCATGCTCATGAGGGAAAAAATTTTAAAGAATATTAGACGCAGATTTATTAGGATTGCAAAAATAATATAAACTGTGAGATTTGAATTTGAAATATTCATGGTTAAAACAAAACCGAAAAGGTTCAAAGAGAAAGAAGAAATCTCTATATAAATGAAATTATGGATTGAAGTTATTAAAACTTTCAACATGTTTGAGGAGGATAATGTAAATTAGCAATATGAAAAATAAAATTTAATAAAGTTAGATTTATTTAATAAAAACTGTATCATAATTTAGTATAAAAGGTTAAAAATTAATTAGACTCTTAATTAATAATAATTTTTAGGCTTTTAAATAATTTAATTGCAATTTTTTAACAATAATTATAAGAATGATTTTATGTACCTATTTTTAACTTTAAAAAATACCTATTATTTTTTAACCGCACCTTGTATATTTATAATTTTTGTGTATTTCAAACATATCGCACAATGTCATAAAGCTCTCTTTATTTAGATGAATGAATGATTGCTATTATATTGTACACGATTTTAATACTTATTGACAAAATATGAAGAGTACTTTTAAGTACTTTACCTATAATATTAATCCGATTAAAAAAAAAATTGTATTGAAATTGTAAGAGCCATCAAAATGTGTTAAGTACACTTAAATTTTTAATAGAAATTTTAAGTTCAAAATATGCGACAATTACTTGTATACTTAAAAATTGTATTGTATAAGAATATTTATTGCATACATTTAATAATTTATATAAAATAATACATTAAATACACATATTTATATGATCGTATGTATTACAATAAAATTTTAAGCTATTAAATTCTTGAAAGATATTTAAAATAATTCTAATAAATTATTTTAAATATTTTCGAAGAATTTCATGGTATGGTTTAAGTTCTACATATGATTCTATATTGTATAATTTTTTATTATAAAATTCTTTCGATTTTGTAATCATGTAAAATTTTAATATGTAAGCTATTGTAAGAATTGTTCTTTGTAAATGAAATATTTTCAATTGAATAGAATCAGTAGATATATAGATATTCGTTCACTATACAAATATTTTTTTTTAATTCATTCTCTTATATTTGTTATTTAATTCATGATAAAGTATTAAATATCGCTACCGTTTGAATTTCATTCGATTTATCTAGACTATATGGTAAAGTGCTTATTCTAAACTTTTATAAAACTAAAATCATATTAAATCTTATGATGTCAATCAATTTATATTTCATCTTAGATCACGCTAAAAAATACGCTATTTTCTATATTCTAAAAGTAATAACTTTAATTTTTAAAATTTTGTTTATATTTAAATTAAATCAACTATTCAAATTTATACATACATACATATACAATACATATATTCATATTCTTTTAGTCGCGTCACTTGTCGTACTGGATTGTTATTCAAAATATTTCAAAATTTTCTAAAATCAGTTTCTAAATTTTAAAATTCTCTTCTGAAAAACAAAACACTTTTCAATAATATCTCATAACCTTAAGTGATGCGACTGAATAAATGATGAACAGAATATGTGTTGATTATTTTAGTAGATTAATAAAAAATTAATAAATTTATAGTAGATGTTAACAAAGCACTAAGGCTTTTTTTTATAAAAAAAAAAAAAAGTAAATCTATAAGTAATTAAATATTTGTTCTTCTATACAAAATTAAGTTATAATAACATTAAATTTTCTTATATATTACACTTAATTCAATTCAAGATCAAAAATTTACTTAATTTTATTTAAAGGTAAATAAAAAATTTTCCTTAATTTAAGTATAAGGATTGCCAAACCTTAAAATCATTATATAAAACGCCCTACTAAAATTATATAATAATATTTTGTATATTTATATATTAAAATCCATTCATACATATGTACATATGTAATTGCGTGAAACTAATAATTTAATGAAGCTTTAAAGGTAAACTAAGAAAAATTAAAAAAATTTTTTTACAACGTACACCTTTATTTTTTTTCACCTTCTCGTTCTTCTTCATTATTATTAAATTTTTTCGCTACCTAAATTCAATGTCAACTATACGTGTATAAACAAACCAACAATAATAACATTAATAATTCTCATGAAATTTTAATGTAATTAAAGTAAATTTCAAAAGGTAAGTGTACTCATACTTTTGTACACTTTTAATGACCAATTTTTCTGTTGCCATTTTTATGTTTTTCTATTTCTTTAATTTTAATTTTCATAGTTTTGTGGTCGAAAAATATTTGACCTAATTTTTTCTGATTTAAACAAAAAAATCATTCAATATAAGATTCTTTTTCTTTATTAAACTTCTATTTTTTAATAAATTTTAGAAATTAATTTATAAATTAAATCACGGCGAGTAATTTTGTATTTAAAGGGAATGCTTCATGTTTCCAATTTTTCTTTTAATACTTAGTGCATCAAAAGAAAAATATTTTCTTCATTGAAATATTTTTAATTTTAATTTTTCTATGGCAAGAGTTCGAATTCAAAAGAGAACAGCAAAACAAAAAAAAAAAAATTCATTTAATGAATGGATGATTCTACAAAATGGTTGAATTTCAAATCGTAATTGCATGGATTAATTAAAATATTCAAAATTTTTAATTCAAGGTTTTGTTCATTTTGGTTTTTTATGAGGAAAAAAATTTTTTTATTCTATAGGTATATATGCATAGTTGTAGCATTAGGAATGAAGTTTGTGAAATTTCTAAAATAAAGCTATAAAGTACAAATAAATTGCACGATTCGAGTACAGAATTACATGATATTTATTACCACCAAAAATACTGGGATGAGTTTTTAAAAAAGTTTGTTTATATAACGTGTATGTATGTTGAAGAAATTTTTATTCATTAAATATGAGGTCCACACAGAAAAAGAATTGAATATTACAGTGGTGATTATTCGAATTGTCAAAAATTAATTTAAATTTTTCTAAATTCCGTATATTTCGAACTAATTTGACAATAAAGATTATTATTTTTGGTTAACCTTGAAAGCTTCAATTATTAAGAAACTATGAGCTTTAAAAATATTGTACAAAAATTTATTTTTTAAGATTTTTCACCTTTTGGATAGTTTCAAAAGAAATAGTATAGAACTTTTTAAAAGTTCCTTGTACCATTTTTATAAAGGTCTACAACGTCACATAGCAAATAAATAAATTTGTAAGATCAACTTTTCTTTACAATCTTAATAACAATTTCGATATTTTTCTATAAAAAGAAATTCTATTCAAAATTACAAAGTATACTTAAAGAATTTTTCACCATGATTAAGTAAAATAATTTAATATTTAATAAGTTAAAAATTGAAATTTTAAGTCATTTAATATTCTGATGACCTTATTTAATAATAAATGGAATTTTATTCAATTTCATTCATAATTTAATAACAATTTTCAAGCATATAAAAAAAAGAGATTTTTCTTTGTGAAAATGGGCAAATGTCCTTTAAGAATTTTGTTTTTGTTTTTTTTTTTAAAGATGAACTTTTTCAATGCCATTAAAGGTTAAAGTTTTTTTATTATTCACTCTTATGTTAACTCATATGTACAATTAAAAGTATACTTTAAAGTTAATTATAAAAACCTGATTTTAAACAAAATATTTTGAATAAGAAAATTGAGATATTTTTATAGTTTGTAATTGGCGCAGAGACTTTAAAACTTGTTCATATTACCTTGTCCTTAACAATAAATTCAGATTATAAATCTTTTTTTTTTTTTATTAAATTTTGAATTTATCCAATGACAATTAACTTGCAATATAATTTATATATTAAAAAATTTCGATCTTAATTCATTTTTTTTATGAAATGTTAAATTCGATTTTTAAAATTGAAATAAAAATTTTTATATACATTTAATATGTAGGTATGTATGTATATATATTACGGTGTGATAAAAAGTAAAGGCAAATTAGTAAAAATCAAAGATGTAAAAAATTAAAAATTAATGAAATTTAACGCTAGTAGTGATGATCTGATAAAGATTTGATGTCCTCACGATTTTAGAGGTTACTTGGGAACCACTTTAATCAGAAATGTTAAATAATTTTGAATTAAGTATCATATTACATGATAACAATTAACCCTTTTTAGCAGTTTTCCAAAAAATGTTTGAAAAAAAAAATGTAAAAAGCTTATTAATTTCACTCTCTCTGTCCGTCCGTGGAGTTATTTACAAAATTTCTCCATCTTTTATGTTAGACAGCTGAAATTTTACACATAAAAACATCTTTAGTTTTAGCCTTTTGGAGTTTGTAAAATTTAGATTTTCGACATTTCCGAAACTACAAGCTATCCAAATTTCTGTAGATTCAGAATACTAACAGTAAATGCTATGAAATCAAAGAATATAGTTCTTTATCTTAAATCACGTAATTAACCCTTGAATTCACCAATCATGTTAATGTCTCTTTAATTTTTTTTTCATATTAAATTTATGCAATCATTTGAAATATTTTGATACATGAATGTAATTTGCGTAAACAATAAAAGATAATGCTGGAACGGCAAAAGTTATACCTCAGGTTTACCTTTTGTTGTCGGTACAGAAAACGAACAAAATTGTTATCACATTTAAAGCTAGAATTTCGATAAAAATTGTAAAAAAAAAAGATATCAAAAAAATTGTAGAATTAAAAGATATTAAAGAATATAATTTTGATTAATAATTTTAAAAAACCATTAATATATTTTGAAAAATGAAAGAATGAAAGTAAAAATTCTGCTACGCACACAATTTTGATCATGGCATCTGAATTCAGTAAGCATTTTAAATTTTAGGGCACAAAATATAATTAAAGAAAATTCTCAACCATTTAATCCGTTTTATAAAAAAAATCAAATTTTCAATCAAATATAGTAAAATTTTTTTTTTTTTATACCTGGATCTCATCAATTTTTTTATGAGCAAAAAACCTTCTTCATCTTCCACTATTTGATAAACAATTGGATTGAATGAAATTGAGTATTGAAATGATCCCAGTTTAATAGCCTAGAAAGTTCTTAGCATTCTTTTTTTTCTGAATTGAATCTCTTAAATTTTTGTATACAACATTTTTAAAAATATTGCATACAATCTAAAATGTTTCTGATTTCTTGTAAACTGATGCTTAATGCTTTGCTTTGAAAATTCGATTTGTTTATTGAAACTGATCTGCTAGGTTTACTCTTAAAATGTTCTCAAAATAAAACAACAAAACTGATTTTTGCAAACCAATTACAAATGATAATTTATTATAATTAACGTTAAAAAGTAAATAAGCAAACAAGTATTGCATGTATTCGTATATACGATTATATTCGTGCAAAACCTTCACCTATTTTAGAGTTCGATTGAAAATTGCTATATAAATTGTGGCCGAAATTAAAATAGATAATAAGAATATTGCTATAATTTTTTAAAAACTAAGAATTGCACAAATTTTTTATTATAAAATTTTTTAAATTGAAAAAATTAAAAATATTCTACTTCAATTCTCTTTGTCACATATTTAAAATAAATTAAATCACTTTATTTTTTAAAAACAAATTTTAGAAAAAGAATTTATGTATGCATTTTTATTTTCGAATAACCATAAAAAATAAAACCTTACATATTTCTCTCTTATATTACACACAAGTTTAAACACTAGAATAAAAGATTTTCATTTTTCCTTTTTTTTTTTAAAAATGTCCTTTTTTTCTTTTCTTTGTACATTTTTTTAAAAACTACATATTTCAAATTTATTTTGGCATCATTTTCACTTTAAGCATTCTATAAAAATTATCGGTGTAATAAAAATCGAGCACACAAAAACTATACGTACATACAAACATTATGTATAAAATAAATTTTCTATTTTCCAAATTTTCTCTCGAATTTTCCAAAAAAAAAAAAAAAAGAAAAAATCATGCATTGCAGTATCGTTTTTAAACGACAAAAATGTAGCAAAATAAATTACAAAAATAAATGACAAGAAAGTAAACAAAAGGGTTACAAAAAATTATTTCAAAAAAAAAAAATTACAATACATACATACATACATGTATTTAGATATCCTTAAAATAAATATCCTGAAAATTTTCCGAACCCTTCCGAAAAAAAAATAAAACTTAAATTTTTAAAATAACATGCAAACAGAGACACACACACAATACACAAAAAAACTCAATTTAAGTTTTTCTTATTATAAAAATTTTTTTTTTTTCGTTTTATCCTTTGAATTTTTTCCAGCCAAGTGTTTCTTTTTTTTTTTTTAAAGATGAATGAATGAGACTTTGACTTGTAAAAAGAAACCTATAAAAAATTTAAAATAAGATTCAATATTGAAATTAATAAAATGTATGACTGAAAAGGTCCTTTAAATTGCAATTGCAACTAAAATTTTTTGAAAAAAAAAATGTATAAGAGATAAAATGAATTTAAAAGTTTGCTTCCAATACAAGACAACTTGCTTCCAATACTTGTATTTTAAACTGTTCAAAACATCACCATATTAAACACACATAAGAATCGCTTTCTTTTCGATTTTCAGTCTAGAGTAAACTTATTTCATATCTGATATTTGAATTTTATGCTAGAATTTTAGTAGCATTAAACCGTTTCCCATAATAATAATAATAATAATTTTAAATGATGACGTCATAATAAATATTTCGATACCCTTACATATTTACTATATATAGTTATTTTAAATTAATGTTAATCACATACAAGAATATTATATTTATATATACATAAGTAATTTAAATACAAAAATCTTCATCAATTCTTATATTGAAACTGTTATATTAAATATAAAATCACTTATTCTAAATCGATCATTAAAAATCACTTATATTTTTTTAAAATATATTTAAAATATAAAATTTTTTTTTAGAATATATAAGAATATAAAATTTATATTCTTGACTTTCATATAATTTTGGCTCCATTCAATTTTTATACAAAATGAAAAATTATTTAAATATTTCTTTCTCTATCTATCCTACAATTATAACACATTATGTATTTTAATTTTGAAAATTTATAAATAAAATATGGGCTATATGCCAGTTTATATTAAAAAATAATCAATTTTATAATAATTTTAATATAATTATATTCACAATAAAATATAAAAAAAACTACAAAAATATATATGGGATGCCCGAGACTCAATAGAATAATTTAAAAATTATGACATTGCATTTGAATATTTCTGAAAGCAAAAGCTTAAACTGATACAGCTTAAGAAGGGCAACTTCATGAATTTCAAAATTTAATATAAATATAGAGACTTTCAAAGAGATTCAGGGAAATATGAAATGGCTTTATTTGCTATATTTCTTGGATTATCAATCAAAATGTTATTTTTAGAAATATCAACTTTAAAGGCCTCATAATACGAAAAGGAGGGCTCAAAATGTTACCAAATGTTTTTTAGTATATCAAAAGGTATTCTATCAACCCGTTTCAGGAATTTTAACAGTAAATTCTAACGAGTATCGGACATATTGTATATTGTAGTTTAAATAACGCCTGGTTTTTAAAATTTTTCTTAAAATTACAAGTGCGTTTTCAATAGAAAATTACACTTAAGGCCACTACTGACACAATAAAGTGAGAAAACGCAATTAACCAGTATGTATTTAAACGAAAAATTTTAATTTATTTTAAATACGAATAAAAATTTACTTTGCTTTTTCGAAATATTAAAATGTGAAATGAATTTATGCGTATATAAGAAGAATTTATGCGTATACATATATATAAAGAATGCATATATATCGGAAGATGAATGTCAAATCAATATTATTATACTTTGTAATTATTTCGAATTTTCTATTAATATATCAATTAATTCGTTATATGTAAAATTTATACAATTGTGTTATATATGTTACTTGTGTTATATATATAACAGACTAATTTATTTATTTTACGAAAATCTATACTGGATTCCTATTGTATATACAAGTTGGCGTCCTATAGCGTTTTTTATTCCAATATTAAAAAATCATATATACCGGAATAATAATAATAATTTCAAAAGCAATTCGACATAACCAAATTCTAAAGTATATACTTAAATTCTTTTATATTTATCAATATTATGTACGAAAATAAATATTATATTTGAAAATAATTCATTACTTACATATTATTATATTTCTATAAAATCCATGTAAATATAGAAATAAATCTAATAATATTTTAATTAATTAAATAGAATATTTTTAAATAAACTCATATACTTTCATAATATAATATTAGAATTAGAAAACTAATTCTAATTTCTTTTCACATAAACATCCTTTGGTTTTAGGAGCTTCATACATAAAAAAGAATATACTTTTGCTATATGCATTACATTAGATTTGAGTGGATACAATTGGTATGCTGGCTGACATCTAGGTTAAGTACATTATATACATGTATTTAAACCATGCATATTTTATTTATAATTGAAAAAGAAAGGAGAAAATAAAAACTCTACTAATGATATTCATATACTAAGTGTACTAATGTGGATTTTGTATATTTTATACTTGGATAAAGTACACCATTCAAGTATATGTTTTTTTTTTTGTAGATGGTTTGAAGAATAATACTTGAATATAATATTGTTAACGAATAACGTTTATCGTCCTTTTTAGTTTTTGTATAAATGCAATGCATTTGAAGGTTAACTACATATTATTCGTGTGGCGAAACAAAACCAAAACAAAAAAACGAACAAATTTTGATCCTGTTTTTTTAAATAATAAATGAATTTTTCTTTTTTTATACCCGTACGAACGTATTTTCGAAGGGTATACTAAATTTGCCTTACCATTTGTAACGCTAAGAAATAACGGTCTTAGATATAGATTCAAGTGTATGTTTTTGAAAAGCGTCAAATTCTGAGTTGATTTAGCTTTGTCTGTCCGTCCGCCCGTCCGTCCCCCCGTCCCAACGGTAAGTCAACAACTAATTGTTGATTTATTGTAGTAAGTGCCAGAACCCTATTTAAATTGGACATGATCGGGGTACCGGTTCGGGTAGCTGCCATACAACTTCAAAATTTATTTGGCTATATCGCAGAAACTATAAAAACGATGGTATTGAAATTCAACACAAGCAAATATATTAGTAGGGCCGATATGCTTGATAAAATTCGTTAAAATTTCTTTGCTCTTTCTGGTAGCTTCCAGACAATTTCAACAGTAGTTTGGCACACACAGTATTTTGAAAAACACATTGTAATGAAATTTTGCATAAATTAATATACGACAACTTAAAGTCATAGTCTGTCCCAAAGTCAGTTATGGCATCTTTATTCGCATATAGGATAACAAATTCGTGCGGGTACCACAGAGTTGACAAGGTCAACTCTATTCTTTCTCGTTTTTTTATTAAACCGTTAAGGTGTATATTGTATATCTGTAATAATATTATCCTTTTTTTTTTTAAATGTGATTCATATTTCAGTAGCAATAATGATGGTGTGAAAAAATTTAAATGGAAAAAAAAAGGAACAATTTAAAATAAGTTTTCAAAAAAGTTAAAAATTTTTAAGTTATCATAGTAGTAGTTATTTTCGATTAGTATACAGAGATTTTCAAATCGTCAAATTTTCTTTCACCCCTGCTAGTAAGACTATAGTTATCTGAAAAAGTTTTGAAAATTAAAAATTTCACTAAATTTTACTGAAGTTGCTATACTTCAGGAGTTCAGGAGCTGTAGTTCAGGATAAAAATTTTATTCATCTTATGTAAGTGCCTTATCATTCACTCATATTACTAACAGTTATAACAGAGATCCGACTGACTGATTTTTTTAATAGATTTCTATCCTTTTTTTAAGCAATTTTCCCCGAAAAATTTTAAATTTATCATATATGTGCTTATTAGTTTCATTTTGTCTATCCGTGTGTCTTTCATTCTGAAAAATTTCTTCATTTTGAAATTACAATTTTCTAAAATAAAGAGAACTTACTACAACAAAATCATTTTCCTAAAATAAAACATTTTCTAATGGCCCCCTTTATTTTTTTTTGTTCAAAAAAAATTTTTAGTACAAAAGTAAGCATATTGATTAGATCTTAAAATTACCCATTTTCTCATAATTTATTTTATTATTTTTAATTAGCAATCACTTCTGTTAACAGCATGGTTATTTGAAAGAGATCCCCAATATTTTAACACTTTATATAATTTTAGATACCATTAGATTTTTCCCATCTTCCTCTTCTTCGGAACTTTTTTTCCCTTAAATTTTATAAAATATCCATTTTGTGGTCACTAATTACTTTGGCACTTAATAAGTATCATTGAATTTTAGTAGAAATTTAACAAAAAAATTCTTATATAAATTAAAAAATATAAAATTTTTTGAATTTTATTAATTATTAAAAATTTCAATAAGAATAGCTATTATTGGACGTGTATAAAATAAAATAAAAAAATTTAATAAAAATCAATTCAATAAATTAAATTAGAAAATCAATTTAATTAAATTAAAAAAAATTGATAACACAAAAATATTTATAAAATATGTATATGTAGTTGGGTATATAATTTCGATTTCGTAATTATATTTAATTAAATAAAAATTTAATTTATTTTTAATTAATAATGTAAAATAAAATTGACCTATGTTTTTATTATATTATCATTGTTTATCGTAGTTTATTGTAATATTTATATTATTATTTAATTCATTAGAAATATAGTTTGTTTACAGTTAAAAATTATATAAAAATAAATATTCCAAATTGTAAATAAAAAAAAAAAACTATATAAAATTTAAATAATTAATTTTATTTGTAGATTGGGGTGAAGATGCAATACGAACTAAAAGATCTATTGTGTCTCTAATCCCCCTGTGTCACCCCACCCACGAGTGCTCATTGTCTTGCCTATAGCACCTCCTTCGAGGTTCACATTTCTAATGAATTAAAGCATTGTTCCTTGCCCAATGAATCAACGCTCAACACTATCGTATAAAAGATTCATCGGGCGTCTCCTTCGATTTTCCACAAAATCTGCAAGGCTTTGTCGATTTACTATTATTTAATATAATATTCTCACCTTATGATAATCCTTTTTTCAATACTATAAAATAAACCGCTTAAAACCTTTTATTTTTTTTTTATTATTATGATTTAATTAAATTTTCACAATATGAAAATATTCACAAACTCTTTTCAATATTAATTTTTTTTTTAATAATTATAATTTCAATTCATATTTAATATAAATTTTTTTTTTCGATTTTATTTAAAATAATACATAATTTTTCTCTTAACATTCATTCTAATTATCATGACAAAATAAATTTTAAGTATGAAGTATGCAAAATAACTGATTTACGATAAACAAAAAATTGGTACTTTTTTTTAACGCATTTACTTATTTCTTTTTCTTAATTTTATTATTTTCTCTTATACCGATATTTTGACCTTTCACATACGATAACTAAACATCAACTAAACTTTAATACTGTAAAATAATATTAAATTGGTCTTAAGAAGAAAATGCACTCAAAGTCAACATAAAAATTAAAAACAGAAAAGAAAAAACTGTCATAATATATAAAAAATTTTCATACCTACATTATTAAGACTGCTAATATTATAATAATTCGACTTATAAGTCGACTTAATTTGTACTTTAGTTTTTCATTTTTTTGTTCATGATAAAGCCGCCGACTAGCTTTCTATGTTAAATACGAGATTATTACAGCCGTGAGTATATGCAATGCATAATACTGTACTGATACAATAAAATCAATTGAGTAAATACTAAATGACAAACATTAACATTAATTTTTTTATACTCTCACTTTTTATAATAATAAATAATAGCTATGTTGAGATAGTTTTATTTTTGTTCAAGCGACTTGCTATAAAATATGAATTTAATTTTAAAATTAATCTCAAAAAATCATTTTGAAAAATATTATTACGTTACGTTATGTACTTACGTGTATATATTGAAATTTCTATAACCGGCTTCTTATTTCCTATAATTTTCCATAAGAATAATTTTTTAAGATATTCTTAGCCTCTTATGTCATATTTAAGCTTTACTAGGCGTAATTTCCAAGTTTTGACTTTTGTTAATAGATTTTCTCTAAAGTACAAATATTTTATTAGATTTTCTATGAAGTATAACAGATTAATGTTGATTGAATAAGAAATACATAAAAAACTGCATTAAAAATTTGTCCATACTATGATTAGCTGCTATAGTTATAATGTACTTAAATATCGTCTGTTAAAAAGAAGAAAGCATTAAGTCAGGAAACTGTGTTTTGAGTAAAATTCAATTTGAAAAAATCGTAAAATTGTAAAACTAATCAATTAGTGCAATGGGATTGGTCTCTTTAATTTCTGGATTTATAAACTATATTCTGGATTTGCATGATTTTTTGCCACAACAAAGATTATATTATTCTGATTTAATTCATCTATGAAATCCGAATTCTCAAAAAATGTACTTAGTGCTTTCTGCCTTTTAACGGACGATATGTAGTTATGTGTACCAATTGTAATATGTACTAACAATTCAATTAATTACAATATTATACAGAAAATACTACGGATGAAATGCGTAGCCTGCATCAAGAACTACAATAAATGCAGTATTAAGAGTACGAAATACTTTGTGAATGATTTAAAGTTTTAGATTTTACGTTTATAATATTAAAATTTTTTTTCTAGTTTAAGTTTTAATTTGTTTTTCATTTTAACATTGTATGTTGATCGAATTGTTCCAAACTTTAAGAATATTCAAATCTTAATGAACACTTCTTTAAATCTGTAAACATAAATTTTTGAACAAACTAGAAATATATTATCATTAGTAACAATAATTATATCGATTATCTAGATATCTTACAGTTCATTTCTATTTGAATATAAATAAAATTTTATTATACATTTTTATTGAGAGCTTTTAAAATATTTCATTCATAATTTTTTTAGCTGCAAAGCTTTTTCAATTAATACGCATTCAATATATATGTCATTCTAGTATAACACTACAATTCCAGATTATTTACAAGATATTCAACGAAAAATTGTTGGTCCAAGGTTATATTAATTTCAATAAGAAACTTACCGGTTTTACTAAGTAATTGGAACATTTCATCTTTGTTTAAATTGAAAAAGAGAAAGTAACACTCAAAATTTTTAAAATGTTCTGGTTTATTATAAAAAATAATAAAATTTTTTTTTTTTAATTTAAATAAGAAACATTAAAATTTAATTGTATATTTTAATATAAATTGTGTATAATTATTATTTTTCATAACATGTTACTCGATTTCTTTATTCAATGCATTATTAGAATCGTCATCAATAGATTCAGATTTCTCATCATTTTCGATTTCTGTTATTTCAGGACTATTTTCCTCAGATTTCTTGAATTTATTAACAACTAAAATAAAAATATAAATATTTAAATTATTAAAAATATAATTTTATAATCAACTATTTATTTGTTGATTTACCAAATTGAGATATATCTGCTTTTAATAATCTTAATATATGTATAGTTTCGTTTTGTTCAATATAAGCTCTTAAACTTGTTGTACCTCTCCAACCAACAAGAGAAATTGCAAATTTATCATCAATGTATTTTAAAATACAACTACCCGGTTCTAAAAATTAACAAAACCAAAATGTATTTGTTTATTTTGAAAAAAGAAAAAAAAAATCATACTTATATCTTCAACTTTATTTTGAGTATCTTCAGTCATACTTGTAATATGTGGAGGTTTTGTGGGATCCGTACAATACAATAATTTCAATAAATCTTCACGACATAAATCTAATCTTCTACTCTTTCCGATAAATGGATTTGAAGTATTTAATCCTTCTTGTGCTAAACGAAATGCACATTTCATATTTCTGTTATCACATCGCACAAACATTTTAACTCCAGTATTTATTATTTTTACAGAATCTTCATTATTTATTACTAAATCCCGTATTTCAGGGGAACAAAAATATATATTTTTCTTTTTACCAATTAAAGATCTAGTTAAAAGGCAATCTTTATTAAAAGAATCATTTAATTCGTAAAATGATTTGATATCTTCCCAAACTGGTTCATTTTCAGTAAAAAATACGTAAGGATCTTCTTTATAACCATCTAGACGACGTTTTTTACGTTGTGGTCCCCATGGTACAGATTTTTTTTCCTCATCATCTTCTTTGCTCATATCAGAATCATTTTTATTCGATTTCATTTCATTTATTGTTTTTTCTACATTATCATTTTTCTCCCACTCTAGAGGTTTTTTTTTTATCAAAGCTGCGACAAAAAATGCTCCAGTATCTTGTAAATGGGGAAGAACACGCATACATTTTTCTAGTCCAATTTCTTTAATTTCGTCAGGAGGAAGTGGAAACATATTAGGTCTTATGACTGTATGATATTTTTGTGGTACTTCATCCCATTTCGTATAAATTTCAATGTCTCTAGAAATCAATTTCCAATCCGTCAAACCAGGCTTATATTTAAGACCTGGTACTAAATGAGATGCGTCAACAATTTCTAAAGCCCCATTTGAATCTTTAACAAGACGCTGTAAAACAGCTTCGTTTTCAATTGGATTCAATGAGCATGTAGAGTAAACAAGACGACCACCAACAGCTAATTGCTCAGCACCACGACGTGCAATACGATATTGAATTCTAATAAAACATAAAAAAGATTTTAATGATATAAAAAATATTTTTTAAGCAATACTGCTTATAAGATTTCTGCCTACCCATGCAAATTTAAAGCTTGTCCAGCATTCCACTTTAACCAAATATCTGGATTTTTTCTTAATGTTCCATCACCAGAACACGGTACGTCACATAAAACCTTATCAAATTTTAAAATTTGTTTTTTTCCATTGGGGTTAGTTTGCTAAAAATTACAATCAAATTTAAATTCAATTAGGTACATTATACAAGAAGAAAATTCTTACGATCATATTGGGTAAAAATGCACTATCGTGATTTGTAACAACAATGCATGGTGAATTTAAACGTTTTGCTTGATGTACCAACATGTAGCAACGATTATTATCAATATCATTTGCAACTACAAAACCTGAAGGTATAGCCTCTTGGTTACCAGAGTGTAATCCTTCTATTAATTGAGTTGTTTTAGAACCGGGAGCTGCACACATATCTAATACTTTATCAGTTGGTTTAACATCTAATACAATAGGTGGAATCATAGAAACAGCTTCTAAAATACCAATATGAAAATATTGTTCAGTATAAAAAAAAATCAAAATTCAAAATTGGTTTCATTAATTTTACCTTGTCTACTGATTGCACCAGCATTTGTTTCAGCAATTAAAAAATTGTGTAATTTATACAATGGTTCAGATCTACGGATATCTTTCCGTGATAAATGTAATTGCCATCCTAATCCATCAGGATACCATGGCAAACAAAAGGGTTTTAATACTTCTTCATTATCAACTTGATGAAGTTCTGATACAGATTTTGTATACTCTTCAAAAAATTCTGTTTTAATAATATCTAATAGAGCCATAGCTTCATCTTTAGATGCAGTGATACGAAATGTTGTAGGTAAATTATCCTTAATTTTATTAAGAAAAATTTCCCATTCATTATCAGGGCAAATATTTTGTGCTTTGTAATATTTGTAAAATGATTCATTTTCACGAACAATTTCTTCATATGGCTCTGATCGTCGATCTGGTTTCGGTTGACCCTAAAATATACAATTGCTTAACGAAAAATTAAAAATTACTAGGCTAATAGATACTTACAAATCTTTTATCTCTTTTCTTTTTCGCAAAAGGATTAACTTTTTTATCACGACCCATTTGGAATAAAAACCTTATAAACTTAATGTTATATTTTAACCTAATTTTGCCGAATCCAACTTTTTAACCGCACTTCTGTTTTTTAGTAATGATATTGTAAATAAAAATAATTGAAAAAAAAAAATAAGAAACACGTGTCAAGTTGAGAGTTACCAGTCAAGTTAAATGTATAAATAATCTGTTCAGTGAAATGTCAAATGTAAAAGATTTGTTGACAAATCGATTTTATTATTTGAAAATACATAAATGGAAGTATGTATGTACTTTATATAATATTATCTAGATTTCCTGGATTTCAGACAATCAGTAAACAAAAATTGATTTTTTTATGACCTTTTAAAAACGTTCAAATAAAATTAGATCATAGCAACAATACAGGTAGCTGTTTTGCTCATTCGTAAGTTGTCAATTTTTTAAATTTTTTCGTCGTAGTTGTAAAATTATGAATAAAATTATTTTAAACACACACATCTTAGTGAAATGTACGATAGGTTTATTCATGTTATTAAAAATTGAACTGTCAAAAATGGTTAACATAGTAATTTTTTAATGGAAAATTTCGTGTCATTATTTTATTTTTTCATTTGTAGAAAGGCTTTTTTCTTTTTCATTCATTTTTCTTTCATTCACTCTTTTGTGACAATAATGACAGTAGCCAATAATGAATTCAAAAATAAAATATTATTTATTATACAATTTTATAAATGAAAATTTTGTTTGAATGATTACAGTCGCAATCTTTAAATTCTACCTGCCTTACATTACTGACATCTATATTTAAAAAAAAAAAACTACAAAACGATTTGTATCCAAATTAATTCAGAAAAATGTGCTGTAGACACAAACCGTTTTGTAATTTATAGATGTTCCAGTAACAAAAAGAGATGAGAAAGTTTTCTATTGTTTCAATTTAAATTTGAAATTTAAAAAATATTTATTGTATAAATTTTATTTATTAAAAGTTTACTTATTTAATAAAAAAAAAAAATATTTCTTATAAAAATTATCCTAATATCCTAATATTTATTTTAAGGTACATGATTAATTAATGAACATTAAAAAGATTTATTAATGAATATTAAAAAAAAAATGTTATTTTTTATAAATTAATAAATTAGAAAGATTAAGATAACTATATAAATATTGTAATTAATATATGAATTGATTTTGAAAATTAAATTTAACTAAAACTAAGTATTCAACAAAAATTTGATCGTTATTATAAACAATATACTCATTATAATCTAATCTTGTATCTGTATTATAATTTAACTCAAGTTTTCCTAATGGAATTTCAACATTATATTCTGTTTTAATATTTTCATTTTCATTATGCTGATATCGGCCAATACCTTTAACACTATTTTTACCAAATGGTAAACTATTATTATCAACATGTTCACTTCTAGTACGAACATATTCTTTTCCTAAAGCAACTTGCGCTAAAATTAATATTCCATATGGATTTGATGTATCTGCTTTACAATATTGTGCTGCTTTAGTAACAACATCAGCAAAATAAATTCCATCACCGAACATTTTACCTGTTACCTGAACATTAGGTGGTGGTTTAATTGATAAACCTAAATATAATTTGTATATTAAACTAAATTTAATACATTACTTAAAAATCCGGGACTTCCAAAACGTAGTATAAAAACTTTTAATACAGTTTAAATACCGTCGAAATACAGTTTTGCAATAACGAAAAGCTTTTGAAACAGCTGCGTTGTATGTAATCTTTCGCTACATTTTGAAATATCAATGTGACAATAAAAAAAACATTACACACCATATGTACATAATGAAAAGCTGTTTGCACTTTACATTGACAATAATAAATCTTTGCTGATAATAAATCTTTGTTCCAAAAGATATCATTTTTGTATTTAAAATTTTTGAAATAAGTATCCATATATCTATGTAAATAAATAATTAAAATAAAAAAAAATACAAAGGTTTTCTAATTGAATAAAGTAATTGAATTTCAAATAATATGTTGTTTTTGCCTTTGTGTTTCCCCGCATTTCTTTGTTTTATAAAATATTATAAAATATTTTACTAATCATAAGATATATTTTTACTAGAATATATTTTACTAAAAAATGTAATAATTTAGGAAATAATAATTCTGGCAAGTCTTTTTATGACGTGTCTAAAAAAAGCAGCCTCTAACTCTTCGCTACACGCTAGGCTTTTGTTTAATGCTTCGAATGAGTATTCGATACGATTTTACCTTTTCACTGCGTTTTGGAAGTCAAGGTATGTATATTTGCAAAATAATTTTTTTTTTAGGATTTACCTCTTGATAAAATTGAAGCATAATTTGATAAAGGCGTACCATGCCACAATAATTTACGATTTCCAAGCTTTTTGTTTGGTTTAAAATCTTTAAGAGCTCCCTTTCTACATGCTTTATATATATGTTCAACTGAAAGTTTAAAGTTATGTGTTGGACCATGAGTATTTTCAACATAAGTAAGAATTCTTGAATAGTCCAATTCTGTTTTTGGTAATAATCTAATATGGGATTGAAGATTTTTTAAATGTAAGTATGCAAGTTGTTTATCGTTACCAAAATCTATAATTAAAAATAATATAATATACAAATTAAATACGTTTGTGTACTATATTATAAAATATTAACCATTTTGAAAAACCAATTTTAATATACGCATCATAGGTTTAGAAAGTTGTTTCCTATTTCGATTTGATGAATCATTGTTTTGTGTACAATCATTACGGTATGATGAAGAATTCAATGAAATATTATATGATCCATTATTTCTTGATAAATTCTGATTTGGTTTATTATAAGAAGAATAAGATTCATTTTTTGTTGAAGAATATGAACGTGCCGGAGGGGAAGCATAACCGTTAGAAGAATTATTTACATTCCTAGTTGACAAATATGAACGTGCCGGAGGGGGAGAATAATCATTAAATATGTTGGAAGAAGTATTACTTATATTTCTTGTTGAAGGATATGAGGAAGTATAAGAAGAAGAATATGGATTATAGAAATTTTGTGGTTTAACATCAGCTGTTTTTGTGGTGTCCTGTAAAAACAAATGTTTACATTAATTAAGTTCACTTTTAAATCCGAATTATATATATGTATGTATATAATAATAATTATATATACTATACATATGCATATGTATGTACATATGTATATGTATAAATCATTCAAAATAAAATCTGTAATCAATTTTGTTTCATAATAAAAACATTCATGTATGAATATGCATGCATGCATACATATACACGCATACATATGTAAGTACATACACCCAAAGATAAAATGAAAGGAACATTTAAGCCCTATATTTTAATGCATTTCGTTTTATTTTTGATGAATATACATATGTACATATGTATGCATGTATACGGAAATTGATATTCTTTAAGTTTGGGGTTAAATAAATATTTAGCACAATATTTATTTACTTTATTTGATCTCATTCTTACATTGCATAGATATGTATGTATATAACACACACGTATGTATGTATATACATGCATGCATATATTAATTTATTGTAAAATTGATTATGTATATATATAAAGATGTCTGGATAATCAGATTGATAGGAGTGTATGGTGATAATGCACACGAAGAGCGTTCCACTTGGATATTATTTTATCCATTTGGATACATTTATTGGCTTGAAATTTAGCTAGTTATAGCTTAGAGTAAGTTATAACTAGCTAAATTTATATTTAGCTATAAGATGCTATATTAAGTTGGTGCAACCCTCCTTGTATTCAACCACAACATACCAGAAACATATTGGTGTAAACTAGGTATAATAGAAAATGCATTATCTGCACATACATACATATATTTTTTGTATTTAAATTTGACAATTAAAATGCAACAGAAATTGTATGTGATTTCTTAAAGAATTTACTATAAATAATAAATTTCACATTGCGGAATAAAGAAAATTAATATTAACTACGAGTTAATTTGTAAGAAATAAGACGACTTAGTATAATAACTTTCTGCTTATATTTTTTTTTTTACTGAGTGGGAACACTGCACACGAATTGACGAGTACTCGAATTTACTTAATGTATTTGTAATTTGGAGTTGATGTATTAATAATTTTATAATATATACATATGTATGTATGTCAATTTACCAAAAATATTTGATGTGTGCATTTGAGTATGTTTGTATATTTAGAGCTTTAACAACACACACACACACACTTATTTATTGTTATTTTTTATTTTATTTTTATTTATTCTTACTCACATTCGAGAACAAATTTCCCATTTTTTTTATTTTTTTTTATTTTATTTTTTCAATTCAACAAATATTAATAATATTAAAAAATTTCTTTTTACGATCTAAACACTTACAAATCTTTTTTTATACTGTTGAAAATTTTATAAATTTCAATGTTTATAAACATGAAAATAAAAAAGCTTATTCTATAATGTTATCACAGGCATTGCATAAAGATTACTAAGGCCGTCAGACAAAGAGAAATTTATAAGGTACTTAAATTGACCAATTAATATTTTTGCGGAGAAGATATAAATTGGAATGAACACATATGTATGTAGCTATTTTTCTTCTGTTGAAATAATTGTGCAACAATATACATACACACATATGTACATATTTATATACATATAAGCAAATATGTTAAATGACAAATTAATATTTTCACAATACGCGTTGATATTCTATTATTTTGGACAAAAAAACTATGTATACCAATTAAATGTAGATAAGTTTGCACAATTGTTGTCTTATGATCTTCTGAGTGACCTTGTCTCAGTTTTCTGTTGCAAACTTGGCTTAGTCCTTAGTATGATATAAAATATTATTAATCGCCCTACATTATGTTATGTTATATAAAATTTGAAATACAATAACAACACAATAATGATAGTTTTATCAACATTGTTCCTATTTGAGAGCGACTGCTCATGTGTGCACGCATTTACAAATTCATAAAAGGTAAATTTATACATATGTATATGTTTACGCATTTATTATATACTAACCTCTACCAAGAGTTTTTATAAATTTATAATTTATTACTTTTCTGCATCCATACGAAAAACTAAAATTAAGAGAACGTAGTGTAGTAAGAAACAAATTTCAATAAAAATACTGTTTATCAATTTTTTCTCTCTTCTTAACACAACAGATCAATGTTGTCAGAAATTAAAATTATACTTAAGTAAAAGCGAAAAATAAAAATTTGCAGATTTTTTAGTGATATACCTACAATAGTAAAATATGAATTCTCTGATCTGATAAAAAAGAGCAATGGTGGAACTGTAGAAGTAGTAGTACTCAATACTCAGTAGAACTGTTGAATTGCTTAAATAATTTCTACCTTTCTCTTACTTTATTCTGGTAGGCTTCATAGAGTAATTCACACAAACATAAAAAAAAAATAATAATAAATATTAACAATAAATTAAAATAATGATAATGAAAAAAATATTACTAATGAAATAAAAGCAAATGATCTCAGCAAATATTTTTTAGTATTTGTCGAATTTTCTCAGTGAATACATTAAAGTCGAAAAGCTAAAATAGAAAAAAAGAAGCAAAAAAGTACTAAGGAAATTTATAAATATTTATTTGTTAATTTTTTTAATAATTATTGCACAAAATGGCTCAAAAATTTGGATTTTATAATCCAAATAATGATAACGATCGCAATAATAATGGTGATTCGAATCCACAAAACCAGAATGGTAGCAACAATAATCAAAACACAGGCTATTCACAACATAATAATTCTAATTTGAATCAAAGAAGTCAAAGTGGTGATCGTAATAATCATAATTCAGGTTCATATCGCGGTCAAAATCGACATAATCAAGGTGGTCGTGGTGGTAGCAATAATTTTAATTCTTCGAATCAAAGAAGTCAAAGTGGTGATCGTAATAATCAAAATTCAAGTTCATATCGCGGTTCGAATCGACCAAATCAAAATGGTTTCCGTAATAATCAAAACTCTGGTTCATATCAAAGGAATTCTAATAATAGAAGAGGATTTAATACATCTAATGGTAATTCGTCTGCTTCACTTTACGATGCAACACTTTATAATTTTGTAAGTATATATATATATATTATTTTTCTATAAAATTATAAAAGTAAAGAATTTTCATTAGCTTTCTACTATAATAATTCATAATTAATTAATGTTATTAAATTTAGAAGAAGGGACGTGTTATGTGAGGATTAATTTCAATTCTAATTCTTTTCGAATTGATTGCAAATGTTCATATGTATGTATAAAAGCAAGACACTTGCTACACACTTGCTTGTAAAATAAAATGAGTAGGTACCTTACATATTAAATTTTCGGGTTTTTCCCGTTTTATAGCAAACATTTTTTTTTAAACAAGTGCAAATAAACTTGTTTTTTTGTTCTTATACCTACAATATAATATATGATGTACATACATACATACATAATCCGTTATTCGCATCCAGGCATTCAATTTGATGGCAACAATTTATATTTTATTTTCATATATATATATATATGTGTACGTATACGGTCGATGTCCACCACTAACGTATATTTTTTTAAAATATGTACATTATATTCTAAAAATAAATATTTTTCTCTTCAAGTTTTACTAATAATCATCATACTTAAGTATGTTTTTCATATACAATACACATGTATGTACGTATGTATTCATATGTATTAAATTATTGATAAGTTTTTTTATACATTTGTAAACACAATATTATGGAAATATAAAAATAGCTTTTAAATAAAATAATTTGTAAAAATTTGCAAAAATTTCCTATAAAACTTAAAATTTATAAAAACTAAAATATATTAATACATATGCTAGAGCTATATTTATACATATGCATACATACATATGTATGTATGTGTCCATCTAAATTAAATATAAAGTAAACAAAAATAACCTTGGAGAAAAAAAATTTAATAATTGAAAAAAAAAAGAGCATTTACCCCTTTAAGTGTTACCAGTTTTATGTGATCTTGAACTTGATCTATTCTAATTAAATTATAATTAAAAATTATATAAAGAATAATATTCCATATTGCAAAAAAAAAATGCAAATTTTGCGTACATATTACGTTCCATTAATGAATCTTAAAAAATTATTTGAGTTACTACACGTTCTGAATTGTATAAAATGCGTTTTTGAAACAAAAAGAATAGCAAATACATTATGTATGCCTGCGTTCAAATACATAATTCCGTATGCTTTATGTAAGATTCTGAATAGTAATTTTCAAAAAGTATTACCAGTATACGTTTGGTAATATTAAAATTGACATAGTGACAATATTTTTATTTTAAATTATTTAAGCGTATTTTTGTGAGCACATATGTAACCCAAGTCCTAACTATCAAACCTGTACATACATACACACATGCATTGTTAAATTAATTCAAATAAATTTTTCTAGTTAAGTACTATAAAATTTTTCATTTACGGGAACATTTTTATATTGAATTCAATTTTATCAGTAACCGTAGCAATTTTTAATAACTAAAATTTCACTTCGAAATCAATCTTATCTTATCTTTAATTTGCAAACAAAATATGTTAAAAAAGAAATTATTTGTATTGATTTTAATATGCCAATTGAATTTTATTTAACAACAAAACCAATTTTTAATCTATAAAACTCGAATTTATAACAAAATAAATAAAATTGTTTGCCTTCTATAATATTAATTTTTCGATTTCGATTGATTAAATTAAAGCAATTGATTAAATTAAAGCAATTGATTAAATTAAAGCAAAAAATTATTGTTGATAATGCTAGAAGCAATATTTAGATATTCTTGGCAACATTTGAAGTTTTGATATTATAGTTATACCGTAAATACTTAATGTATTAATAAATATATATGTACATAGGCTATTAATATACTTTTGTATCAATGATGTGGTGAGTAAATGTATTGAGGTTATTATTTATGCTATTATGTATATTAAAATATTAATTCTAGATTGAGTTTGTATTCAACAATATTTTATGAAAGGAAAAGTTTATTAAACTTTTGACATATTCTCTTACTCATTTAAGTATGTAGGTCAAAAATTTCTAATTTTAATAAAATATTTTATAAATTTTTATTTAATATTTTTAAATTTTCTTTGATTATTTTATAATGTTACAGTAATACTAGAATTTATTCTGTGTATCGAATCACTAAGTGATTAATGATAATTGCCATATGAAAAGTTCGATATTATTATTGTTACGATAAATATCAATATAACTTAGTGATTCGATAATAAATTACACTGTGCTATTAGTTACCGTGCGCAATTAAGTATTAGTGCAAATTTTTTGCCATATGCTTATTTTCTAATTGATACCTTTCATATTATAACTAACATATTAAATAATATTGTATTATTTTACAGTTCGATGGAACAAAACATTTGCCAGATTATGGATATAGCGATCAAGTAATTACATATACATTACCAAATGGACAATCGAAAAAAATTTCAAAATCAGTTATCGATATAATTGGTATGATATTTAAAGAAGATGAAATGTTAGGAATAATATCAGAATATTCTATAAATCCATCATTAATTATTGCGAATAAATTAACTGCTGATATGATATTGGAAGCATTAAAAAAATTATCATCATTAGCAATGTCATTTGCAAATCATATGAATGGAAATGGTAGTAGTAGTAGTGGTGGTGCATTTGCAGTTTTTAAGAAAAAAAAAGATCCACTTTCGGATTTTTTGAAATTAATGCAATTCATTCAACAACCAGTTATAACAACAACACAACAAATTCAACATTATAGTCATGGATTAAATGATATATTATTAATAAAAGATGCTCTTGATATTATAAATGGTAATTTTTATTTTTTTTTAATATTAATTTAATTAGAAATTAATTTATTTTTTATTTTATTTCGAAATTTAGAACATCGAGGTGATCCAAATTTGTTTTATAGATATTATAAAGCATTACAAACAAAAATTCGACCAGTTGTTCAAGATGATGATGAATATAAAAAAATTTTAGAATATCTTGAAAAGTCTCATGGTCCCACACATGATAATTTTAGTTTAGATATTGTTGATATATTTAAAATATCACGTCGTGCTGAATTTAGAAAATATGATCATTTTAAGAAAAATTTTGGTTTCCCAAAATTATTATGGTTTGGTACAAGACGTACAAATTATCCATCAATTTTATTAAATGGTAAGTTTTATTATTATTTATTAGATAATTTTAAAATTAATTGAATAAATTAAAAATTAAAAGAATAATTCTTTTCAATATTTTTCTTTATCGTTTATCTCAATTTATGTATAAATAGGATTACAAATAGCACCACAACAATCACCAAGTATTGGTAATATGTTTGGTAAAGGAATATATTTTACTGATTGTGTTTCAAAAGCAGCTAAAAATTGTCGCGCCACTACAACTAATCCTGAAGGAATATTATTATTGGCCGAAGTTGCTTTGGGTAAAACTTTAAAATTAACAAAAGCAGAGGATATTACTTTTATACGAAATGGTAAAAATAGCGTAAAAGGTCTTGGTAAATATGAACCAGATAAAGATCAACATTTCTTAACACATAATGGTGTACAAGTTCCTCTTGGAAATTTGAAATATAATTCATCTTTAACAACTGATTTAAATTACAATGAATATGTTGTATATAATCCTCATCAAATACTTCTACAGTATTTGGTTCGAGTTAAATTTAATTTTAAATAAATTTATGTTCATCTATAATATTCTTCAGGACATAAAACATTCTGACGTACATATATATATATATATACATATATATTAAATGAAGTAAAATAATTCAAAATCAAATTATCATTATTAAATGTTACATACATACAAATGTTTAATTATCTACAATATCTACATACATACATACATCTATTGTTATTTTTATAATATGTCGATATTAATAAAATAAATTTAAAAATCATGTATAAATAATTTTTCCTAATTGTTTAAAATTTTGGTTTAGTAGCAAAATTAAAAAATTATAAATTAAAATTCTATTAAATTTCGGTTACCTTCATTTACAGTTTGAATGTCAGAGAAAATTCCTAAAAAAACTGCAAAAAAAAAGTACAGTTGATTTAACTGCGCTAACCATGATAATGTAAATATTTTTATGATTTGTTAGCAATGTTTATGAACAAACTTGAATAGCAATATTTGTTTATGAACACAAATATGTATAGCCCAATTATCTCTATATATCGCGATTTACTGCGTTTATGGAAAGGCCTGTTATACCTACTTCTATTTCTGTTTAAACAGATTTTACTATTTTTCCCCTTTTTTACTTTTCTTTTTTCATAAAAAATAAAATATGTAATGGTTGTTTCAGACAAGCATAATATGTAAGTTTATCTGCTGTGTTATTTGACAATAAGCAGTTTCTCCTTTCTTTCATACCAAAAAAATTCAACAAAACATGTTTTATGTGCCAGTCTGTGCTTCTCAAACTTGTCATTTCTCAGATGTTTCCCAGTATGTCAAAAACTTGACAATCATGTTAATAATGTCTTTCGGTTAATTTTGCAAATAACAATCACCTGCAATTAAAAATCACTTATGCCTCAGCCTTTGAAGAAATGCAATAAACAAAATAAATCAGTGGAGTTGGCAAAGTATTAGAATTGTTGACACGTAAGTCTTATTGCGTTGAAATTTATGACTAAAATCAATTGCACGCATTTGAAATACTAGGCAACTTTTTACTTTTTTCATGACGTTTCATTCGAACAAATAAAAGTCGCAGTTATCCAATCCAGAATCATTAAACTTGTGTAAACGCGCGACTTTTTTAAATAGACTTTTTAGCACTTTTAATTTTGACATTCTGTCATTAATATTCTTGCTACAATTGTACGTTTTCGGCTGGATGTTTAATGTGATTGAGCTTGTTTAGTTTGATTAAAAAATAGATTTCATATGAAAATTCATATATGTATCCAGAAAAGTTAACAGAATACTGCTGAAGTCCTGATATATGCATAGCCTCCTATAATATATAAAGATGCCTGTAATATATATCAAGTGCCAAGAGAATTTTTATATATTTAGTATTATTTTATATATATACACGTGGAGTAGTATACTAGAAGAGAATTTTTTGTGAATGCGAAACAGAGAACTTTTTTGTTTAAAATTATTAAAATATTCTCATTATGTATGCTACATACGAGTATGAGTACTCACGAGTATATAGTACGTATAGACATATTTGATATCGTGTTAGTAAGTGGTAATATATATAAAAAAAATGATTTTTACATGAATGTGTGCATACACACACAATCATCCATATAATAATATACTTTTATTAAAATTTTAGTTTAGCCGTTAACTTAGCAAATAACGACTATACGGTGTACAGTAAACTTTGATGATCAGACAAATGAACAACGGTCTTCTATGTATATAAAAAAGTTGATCATTTGTAAAATATAAAACATTATTTTATTTTGTTAAAAAATAAAAAGTGCAAAATTATATTAATTTTTTTTAATATTTTGTGTTTTTTTTTTTTCAATATTGTACATTAATTAATATCATTTAAATAATTATTATAAAAATTATAATGGCTCATTGTAGTAAAACAGCTGTAGTACGATATGATGCAACACGCTACAATTTTGTAAGTAATAAGCAAAAATATTTTATAATACAAGTTAAGTTTTTAAATTTTAAAATATTTTAAAATTTGTCCTACTACATACTTACTTACATATATCGATAATTATAATCTTGAAAAATTATAAAATTTTTAAATTATTGTGAAAATATTAAGTATGAATTATTTGAATTCTCAAATTTAATCCACTTTGAAAAATAAAAATTATGAGTAAATTTTTTCCTTTTATAAGTGTGTGTGAGAGTAAAGCATATGGAAAAAGAAATGTGTAATAAAATATTCTGATGAAAGAAAAAATAAAAATAACTTTGTATTAAAAAGGGAATTTCCCTAAATTTAAAGTAAACTAGTACTTACGATAATAGAGGGAAGATTATTTAAACTATTGTGATATGGATTAAAATATCGTACGTTTGTAAGAACAATGACATAAGTCAAAATGCAGAGTCGCAAACTTACTTTTATTACTGTTATACTTCAATATATAATCCTAGTCCCAATATATAAGTCCATGGTTGTACATAGTTTTAGAAATTTCCCAAATGTACAGTACAACTATACATATAAAGACATATTGATTACATATTGCTTTTTTTTAGCCCATCCTTTAAGTATGGTTGCCTCAGACCAATCCATAAGATAATATTAATATAAACGTACATACATATATACATAAGTATATTAATTTTATGGTTGGTTGATTACAAATAATTTCACGGTTCGTTGATTATAAATTTTTTTATAAGCCATTGTAATATTAAAATCAAAAAAATTTTGAACCAATAGAAACTCATCTTATATCTTCAAATTCAGAAAATTCATTACATGTATATGTTAATTTAATAAAGGTAACTATGTATCGTTGTATACATAATTCAGCTTGTGAGTTTTAATTTCCTGAATATTTGTTATTAATACAGTAATACTGCAATTTCGAAGTCACAATTTTATTTTTAATTTTAAATATTTAAAAAAAAAAAATTTGGGTTTAAGAATAGCACCTGATTAAGCGAAAAAAAAGTGGAAGTATGTTTGGTGAACGAATTTATTTTGCTGATCCAATTGGTCTTGTATTATTAGCTGAAATTTCACTTGACAATACATATAAATTAACAAAATATGAAAAATATGAACAATTTCTGCCTTCAGATGTGTATAATCGCTAATGTCAAGTGTCGTTCGACAACGTTATCACATCTGACGGCCAACAAACCGGTAATCAAACAATTTATGCTAAAAAAAAACTTTTACTTATCAACTTTTGCATATAAATTTAATTTTGCATGCAATCGATTGAAAACAGCAAGTGTCATTTTTAATTACCTACGTGACATTTGCTTTTTTTTTTGGCATTATCTGTTACACTGAAAATGTAGACATCTATTGATAATATTAAAAGTTACAAAAGTTTTGTTAATCACATCGATTAAGATGCAAAAGAATTCAATTCGCGTTTTACATTATCGATAATATATATAAATGTATGTATATATATATCAAATATATAAAATTTTCAAAAAAAAAAAAAAAATTTAATTATTTATGAAATTTAATATTTTCGCAATATTTTCAAAAGGTCACGTCACTGAATTTTTAATTCAGTTCCATTACATACATTCACACATATAAATAAAATATAATGAACGATATTCTATTATGTATTTGATAAAGTATGCGTTTAAAGCAACAAAAATATTTAAATATTTTACATACATAGATGTATGTATGCACATAACTATCATATATCATACTTAAACTGAATTCATTGGTTCGTCGCTTTCGCTACGAGCTGATTTATTTTGTATGAAAATTTGAATTTTTGACATTCTCTTTATTTTTAGTACAGCTTTTTTTCTTTCTTTCAAAAAGTTCAATCAACTTCAAATTTAGCGCGGAGGTTTTTCAAATTGTTAAATTTACGTATACTTAACTATTACAATTACATATAATTCTCGTCAAAAGAGTAATAAATGCATCATAATAAAAAAAAACGATCAGTTTTTCTCATACGAACCAATGAACAATCAAGAGAAAAAATAGTTTGACTGCAAATAATTCAGCTAAAAAACGACGAACCAATGAATCCAGCTGTAAATTATACCTAATTAATATTGTAAATGAGGTAAAATTGTAAAAATAAATGTGTAAGAAATACACCCCTATGCATATGTACATTCAAATGAATATATATATATATATATATATATATATAAATATTTATTCGTATATATAGTATATATGTATACAAATATATATATATACATATATATATATATATATATATATATATATATATATATATATATGTATATGTATATATATATATTTATATATATATATATATATATATATATATATATATATTGAAATGATATATATATATACAAAATATATATATATATTATTTATATATCATTGAAATTATATATATATATATATATATATATATATATATATTTATTCGTATATATAGTATATATGTATACAAATATATATGTATACATATATATATATATATATATGTATACAAATATATATGTATATATATATATTTATATATATATATTTATATATATATATTTATATTTATATATTTATATATATATATATTGAAATGATATTTATATATACAAAATATATATATATCATTTATATATCATTTATATATCATTTATATATATATATATCATTGAAATTATATATATAAATATATCATGTTTATCCTCATACTTTTTATTTTTTAAATTTTTCAAATATTTTCTATTTAGTTCATTAGTTCTAATCTTATACTAGATAAATAATCATAATTTTTTCACGTATGTATATATAATAAACGGGAAACTCCGGTTATAATTAAAAAATAATATTCAAATTTTAAATAAAATTTTATTATTTTATTTTTTATTTATAAATTATTTAAAAATTTATGTGAATTTTATATAATAAATGGCTAGTAATTTAAACGGTAAAATATGATGCTACACTTTATAGTTTCGTAAGTAGATTAACATTATATGTATGTACATAGTACATATTTATGAATAAAGTATAAATTCTAATTATAATACTGACATACAACATAATTACTTACTACTCGTATATACAAATGCATTTTGTTTTATTAAATTGCGAAATTGGTTATGAAATTAATTTAACTTAAAATACATGCTTATTTTATTTTAAAAAATGAGTTATTTACAGTATGATATTCATAGATATTTTTCGAGATAACGTTATACATACTGAGTACATGTGTACTAGTAATATTATAATATGTAATTATGTATAGCTATTTATTTACAAAATATTTGAAAAATTAAGAGTAAGGTACTTTCGTAGAACATCATTTATCTGACGGTCATGTCAATCACGTCAAATAATTTTATTAACAAATAACAAGTCATATGCAAATAACGAACCTTGTCATATTTTATAATTTATAATTAAAAATAAATTTTTCTTAATGGTTTCCCTTTTCTACATCAAAAAGAGGCATTTTTAACAATTACTTAATCGGTTTTTACCAGCCATTAGGAGCTTAACATAGTCATATGAATGACTTCTTTGTGCCACTTTTTAACAAATAATTTTTTAATTTCTTGATTTAATTTTTATGATGTCGCTTGATAATATCTTGAATTTAATTACGTTTCTTGGACAGACCCTAATCAGATCTAATCTTATTTCAAACAAAATTTGAAAAAGGGAACATCCCGAATTTCTTTTACAATTGTTTGTGTACGTAATAAATTTTTTTTTACCAGCATTCATTATAAACATGATGTAGTCACATAGGGATTGCGTACTTTATGTGTATGTTCATATATTTTCACAATTGACATATGTATATGTACTCGTATGTATGTATATGTGTGTGATATAGAATAAATAAAATTAAAAATTTATATTTGTGTACAGTAAAAAAATTTGTTTATATTTTAACAAAAACAGCAAATTTTTAAATTTACGGGTGTACTTTTATAATACTGTAGCAATTTATTTAAATAATTAATTTCGTTTTATATGCGTTAGTATATAGTATACACATATACGTACTCACATATACACGTATAATATACTTAAAGAAAGCTTTTATAAAAAATAAAAAAATATTTTTAAATTAAAATTTACTTTCAATACATACATTCATAAGTACAGTATGTGAAAGTATTTTTCAACTGAATCAGCATTTTATTATTGTTTAAAATTTAACAAGAAATCTAAGCACGGTATATTATGTAGCCTCATATAGGTACACGGTATATTATTAAGCTTCATATTATATAGCCAAATAAGCAATAATTATAAATTATAATATTGTTATGTTTATTACAGAATTGAAATTAATTTATTTGCGCTTTTTTGTATTTAGAGTGTTATACAATAATCGTTTAAAAATTGATTTATAAATTAAATAACGCTTTATTAATATGCAAATGAAAAAGAAAAGAACAGTTATTTGCGAATAAAGTTATGTATGAACACAGGCTGTTCTAGAATTGACTAAAAATAAATATATTCAACCAATTGGGCTTTATTCGATACAATGTGTTTTTAAAAGCAACCCATTTGCAAAATTTTATAAAATTAATTAATAAAACAATATACATACATAATAGATATAATAGAATACATATGTACATAATATACATAATAGATTATTTTTAAGATTTCGATAATTTTTAACGCAACATCTTTGTAACAGTTTTCAGATCAATATGATTTGCAACATAAAACACATGCAAAAAAATAAACTTTGATTTCCAAAATTTAGTAATGCAATATTAATACTCAATTCAGTTTATAAGTGTCAACTGCTAAATAATGTATTAATACTAGCAATTTGGAAGTCAAGAAAAATTTTTAATTAAAAAACAGATGTAAATCAATAAACTTATATATATATATATTTTTTTTCATAACAGTTTGATGGTACCAAATACTCAAGAAATCATGGATACAACGATGAAAACGTTACCTTTGATATTGATGGTGATACAAAAATTTTACCAAAAACTGTTGTCGAATTATTAGAATTAATTTTTGATAAAACTTATATTGATCGTTTTTTGCGTGAAAATAATATAGCAACAAGTATTTTTGAAAATGTTAGGAATTCAACACAACAGTTATCAATTTTGAATCCACTTGGATATATAGCAGCTGCAATAACTTTACCAATTGCTGCAACAGTTAAAATATTAAATGATATAATACTTATGAAAGATGCTCAAACAATAATGAAAGGTAATATTTTGAATTAAATTCAATTTTGTGTTTTTTAAAAACTTATTTTCTGTAAAATATGTGTAATTTAATATTTTTTTGTAGTTTTAATTCATTTAATAACCCATAAGTTATTGGACTGCCAAATAATCAATAAGTAACAGTATAACAGTATAACAAAACAAAACAGTAACAGTATAACAGTAAACAAAATTGTGTTAAGAGCAATTTCCTACCTTTCTGTATTTTCCGTTTAGGGCTTGTTATTTCGCGCTAAAATTAATTCTTAAACATAATTCGGATTGTATTACTTTTGAGTCAACCTGTAAACGCAAGCCTGAGTGCGTATATTTATGAAACAAAAAAACTTTAAGAGCAAAACTTTCAAATTTGATATTTTTTGTATAAATTATTCCGTCGACTTCTTAATAATTTGAGCTTGAAATCAATCAGGCCAAATAAGTATTTCTTTTTTTCTTTCTACATTTTCAAACAACTTATTTTTTAACAAGTCGGATAACGGGTTTTAACGGCCAACAATTTTGGTAGTAAATTATCATTCGGGTTGCTTAATTTCTCAATAGTTTGCTTTTATCAGTTATTATGGTACACACACAACCAATACCTTTAATTTATTAATATTTAATTATAATTGATATTTTTAAAAATTTTAATTATATGTATATATTTTTTTCTTTCTGTGTAAATAGAATGTGAAAATGATCCAAATAAAATTTTTCAATATTATGTAAAACTTAAAACAAAAATTCGTCCACTTGAAAAAGATTGCAATGAATATAAGAAAATTGTAGAATATGTTAGAAATTCACATGGTCCAACACATTCAAAATATCGTTTAGAAGTTATGGAAGTTTTTAAAATATCAAGATATGGTGAATTTTCAAAATATAAAGAATTTAAAGATAAAATTCGTTTTAAAAAATTATTATGGCATGGTTCAAAATTAGTAAATTTTGCTTCAATATTATCAAAAGGTAATTTAATTTTTATTAATTCTCAATTATATTTACTTCATATGGTCAGAAATTTTAAATTATTGTTAAATAACTATAATCAACATATTGTTGAATAAATTAAATTGATAAAAATTTTATATTTTTTTTTGACCATAAAATACAGACATTATTATTAATTAGATGAAAATTAATTATCTTTCATTTTAAATATATAGGATTACAAATTTCACCACATCAAGCTGAAAAAACTGGTAGTATGTTTGGTGAAGGAATTTATTTTGCTGATTGTGTAACAAAATCAGCTAATTATTGTGGTACCGATAAAAATAATCCAATTGGTCTTGTATTATTAGCTGAAGTTGCTATCGGTAATACATATAAATTAACAAAAGATAAAAATGTAACAGAATTACCAAAAGGTAAAAATAGTGTTAAAGCATATGGTAAATTACAACCAGATCCAAAATATCATATATATTCACATAATGGTGTTCAAATACCAATTGGTCATCCAATAACAGTTGATAATAATAGCTGCCTTCAATATAATGAATATATTGTTTATAATGCTGATCAAATTTTATTACAATATTTAGTTCAACTAAAATTCATTTATGATTAAAACAAAAAAAAAAAAAATTGTATTAATAAATATATATACCCACAAATATGTTCTATATATGTATGTAATACAAAAGTAGACTGCTTAATATATGCATTAATACATAAAATATTAAGTATATGTTATAAATTTATATCAAGTTAACTATTTTAATGTATTTACTGAGACTCAGTTGGATTATAATTTTAGAATATGTATAAAAAATTTGATACTTGGTAGCATTTTCAATAAAAGTATGTAATTATAATGCAACACATCTACTATAATATCTAATAATATATATAGCAAGTCTTGTTGCAGTATATAATCTTGTATATTTCAATAATATAAAATAATGCTATAAGGTGTATAAACTTGAAAAAATATAAATATAAAGTCCTAAACGAAATTCCTAACTCATTGAACATTATATTTTATAGAGTAACATAATTAATTCTAAAAAATTTAATTAAAATTAGATAAGAACATATTTTTTATTACTTTGGATTTCATTAATCAACTCTTTCAAACCTCAAATCATAAAAATGAACTATTAAAATATTAGGTTTAATGTTAAGTATTTCGCTCGATTATTTAAGTCTTATATACATATGTATGCAATTAATAACGTAAAATGTGCAATTTTTCGTTTGAGTCTGGAGGGGCAGGCTATCCCTAGGTTTCTTAAAGACTATCATTTTATGAATGTTTATGCAAAGAATTATTGTGCTTATTATTTTGATAATATTAATAAAATGTGTATAATACATTAAATATTTATTATTATTTTAATTACAACGAACTAATAATTATAAATATTCATTTTTTATTTTTTAAATAATTATAATAAATATAACTATGTAATAAAAATTATATAAAAATTTGAAAATTTCAAAAACCTTATAATTTTGTGTTTTTTTTCTGTGTTCATCAATTTCGAATTGAATGACCTAAAATCGAATTTCAGCTTAATAAAAAACTTGTCCTCTTCGAATATATTACAAATATTTGTAAAGATATCCTAGAATCATATAAATTAATTTTATATATTACTCGTATGTATGTAAGCATTTTTGCTTGTTATAAATTTAGTACCATTTTTCAACAACATTTTTCATTTTTATCTTAATCCATTATTGATTCCTTATTTGGAAAAGATTAAAATTTCCATAGTAATTTGTTTCCCGTAAAATATAATTTCACAATATCGTAAACAAGAAAATAATAACCGGATAGAACATAAAACGGTAAAACTGTAAAAATAATTGCTTGCATTTTGTTTTTATTTTGGGCATTTTTCAATTACGGTAAAAGAAGCTAAATAAGTTCTTTGACTGAAGAATTTCCTTAAATTTCCCTGTTTTTTAAATATCGAAATATTCATTGCTATCAAAAACATATCTTGAATACATGCACACATTTGTGTGTTTATATTTTGGGTAACAACCAAAAGCAAATTTAGTTTAAATTTACGATATTTTTTTATCCTTTTAATTCCTCTATGCTTACGATATTATATCCTTTTTAAATGATTTCCTACTAATTTCATATTTATTATAGAAAGTATAACAGTTTCAAGTTTATATGCTTTATTTTTTATCCTTAAATTTCGAATAAACTTTAAAAACTAGACACTTAATATAGAACGAAAAATAAGCGAAAACACGTTATTTACGAAATTAATTTTTTTTGAAAACAACATTTTGCCAATTCATTTTTTGCGGAATCTTTTTATTGGATTATTTTGATGGAATGGTTTTACAAACCATTGTATCAAAATAATGAATAAAAGCAAGACCATTTATTTTTACTTATTTGCAATGTATGTATGTATATACATACATACATATATTTGAAAAGTCATTGTAGAATGAAGTTTGTAAAATGGGATTTTCCCTTTATTTTTTTTTTAACGTTAATAATTCGATTTTTGTGATATAGTACACATTTACATTACTTATGTACATATATGAAATTTTTTAAATATAAATTACTTAGTGCGAATATGCGATGGCATGATATGTGGTAGCACCTCTCATAAATTGCAGACCTTACAAATACATAACATACTCAAATACACTTTATTAAAAAAAAAATGTAAGTATTAAATAAATAAATAAATAATTCTCTGTTTACATATTTTATTCTTGATCAGCTGTGCCATACTGCCCTATGTCTGAATTAATAAAAAGCTACTCTCTCAATATTATAAATTGAAAAGAAAAAAAAAATAATACAGCAAAAAATTTTTCCTCACTGATGTTTGCCTGAAAAGAGCAAAAGAATTATAAGAAAAGAAAAGAAAACACAATACAAACAATATAGTTCTTATCAAAACAGAGCCGAACACTGATATGCACTTTCAATTTCAAAAAAAAAAAAACATACTATGTGTGCGAGTCATGTATTTTTAACAAAGAGAAAATTTTTACATACGAAACATAAATAAATAATAAGAGAATAATAAGAGAAAAAATAAAAATGCTGCAAAATGAGAACGTAAAATAAAATAATGTGGTGAATCATATTTTGATCAACAGCTACACCAATATGCGTAAACGTAAATTATATTGTACTTGTGTATATATTATACTTATGCTTATGCATATTTTCGCATCGAAAAAGTTTAAACACACAATAAAATATTTTGTGGTCAGCAGATGAATCAAATCTGGGAATTCCGGAACTTTTTTTTTTTTTCAAATATTATTTTATCAGTTTGGTATTTTTTAAATGGTTTAAAGAAAAAAAAATACACGTTTCATTGTGCTCAAGCAACGTACATAGTATTTTGGAATGGTGAGATTTCTTATTTTGTATAAATTTAGTTATATACATATGTACACTTATATTGGGAGTACTCTTATATTGTATGTGTTTATATATCTAATATAATATGTATAAGAAATTTTCTTATCTCAAAATTAACTTAATAAAATAATAAAATTTATTTTATAATAATTACAATAAATATGTTTGTGTATGTGAAAAACTGATTAAAGAGAATAAGTTATAAATAATTGTTTTTTTTTTGTTAAAGAAAAGAAATTCAGTAGGAGAAATGAAAACGCTTTAGTTTGATTAGAGCTTTCAGTCCGTTTAAATTATTAAAATATTCCATTAAGCAGCTATTGTGTAGATTTTTTTTTTTAAAGTGTTTTTGATATTATTAGAATTAAAACATAAAAAATGTCTTCTTCTTATGTTGTAAGTACTACTAACAAAATTCACTAATAAAATTCAGTGTTTAGTTTTTTTTATAAGAGTTGGACTAAGAGTCAGAAATATTCAATATTAGTAAATGTCAATTTTGAATATGTATATTTGAAAATTTTGTATTAAAATAGATTAGAATGGAATTTGAATAGGTATATAGGCACTTATTTAGGTCCTACTTACAAATATTTTAGAATTTTTTGATTAAACTTGCTATTATACTTGTACTAAGACTCTTAGGTACCTACCTACTAAGTTTTAATGTTCTATAACTTCTTTAAATTGATTTATCAAAAATAAATATGTAACTATATATGTATGTGCAAAAACCTATATAAATATATGTATAAAATTAATTGCTTCAAATAGATATATGTATGTAATAAGTTTGTAATTAAATTGACATAAAATATATGCACATTAGAATTATAATATGTATATAGTGGATAACCTTTAGTGTTTATTCAAACGTAGGTACATAGGTACCCAGCTGTATTGCAATATTTAGATTTCTAAAATCTCTATTTCCATATTAACGAAAGGCCAAAAACATGAACATACTCGTAACAAAATTTTATAAAATAATATGTGATAAATCATAAAGCGCCGCTAAATAACAGGATTTTGCTTTAAAAATTTGTCCGTATTAGTGTGCACGATGAAAAGTAGAATTTTGATTTATAAAAATTCTAATATTTTTTTGTTTCTTTCTTTAAATATTCTAATTCTTTCTTTAAATATCCAGATACATATTATGTACTTAGACAAGCAAATTGATTATTTTATATTATTAAATATTAATATTAATTTAATTTTTAATTTTATATTTTAGAATTCAAGACAGAAGAAAAAACAACTTCCACAACCTGTTATGGTTTTATTGGAAAATATATTTCAAAAAAGTATGTAAAAATTTTTAATTACCAAAACTACTTAATTAAAAAATAAAATAAAACCATTTTTATGTTTAGAATATAATGGTAATCAAGTAAATGCATACAACGATTATAAAACTCTTAAAACTAGAATAAGAGTATTAACTCCAAATTCACCTGAATATAAAATGATTTCAAAATATATAGAAAATACTCATGGACCAACACATTCTTTTAAATTAACAATAGAATATGTATATGAGGCAAGAAGATTAGGTGAATTTCAACGATATGAACCGAATATGAGTTTTGGAAATCGAAAATTATTATGGCATGGTACAAAACGATCTAATTTTCAATCAATTTTAGCTAATGGTAGGTAATTTAATTATATACTTATATAATATTTTATTAATTTGACAAAACTACATAGTAATTATTTAAAAGTTTTAATCAAAATTATTCTATAATTTTTTGTAATATCTTTTTTTGCAATTTTCTAAATTAAGGACTTTCAACGCAACCTCCATCCACTGCTCGTATTCATGGCAAAATGTTTGGTGATGGAATTTATTTTACGGATGTTGTTACAAAAGCAGCTGGATATTGTGAAACAAGTAGATCTGATCCATATGGTATTTTAATTTTAGCTGAAGTTGCCTTAGGTAAACATTATTACTTAAAAAGTGCTAAAACTGTAACTGATTTAAAATATGGAAAGAAAAGTGTAAAAGGATTAGGAAAATATAAACCTGATCGAACAGAAACAGTAAGAACAGAACATCATGCTCATGTTCCACTTGGGAAATTACAATTTAATAATAGTATAGGAACCAGCTTAGATTATTCTGAATATATAGTATATGATGATGATCAAGTATACGTAGAATATTTGGTATTAGTTAAATTTCATTTTTAATGTTATTTTTCTTTTACCAAAAATTATGAGCAGTTTAAATAAGAATATTGAAGTAATTGTGAATCTTCGCTTGTTAATAAAAGATTTATTTACTTTTACTATATTTTTTTATTTTACATTGATAATGAATCAAATAAAAATGGTAACTGTATTAGAATTCGTGACCACATGGGAATATAAGATGTATGTACATTTGAGTATGGATGTGTACTTGTTATATACATATATGTATGTATTTAAATTTAATTGTAATATAATATTTTATATAATTGTAAAGAGCTCAGATGAGTGTATTTAAATGTTCAAGAAACTTTTTATAATAAATAAATCATAAGTCAATTATTTATAGTTTCTGCATTTCTCGTTTTTTTGTACAGTATAATTTCATAAATTATAATTTTTATATCAATGTTAAAATATATACTTATATGTTATGTATATAAAATAAAATTTTGCATAATTATTTTTTTTAATAAAATGTTAAAATATATTTTAACAGAAACAGTATATGTACAGTTAATTTATTTTCATTCTAGTTTAATAAATAGCCATGCATTATTTTTTCCGATAACAATAACATAAAATCTTTTAGCAAATTGTAAACAAAAAAACAAGTGTACATTTTCATATGTCACCCATATGATTTTGTTTTTACAACAAAATATATATACACATACATATTTTAACTTGCTCAACATTACTTTTATTACTGACATTAAGAATTTTTTGAGAATTTAAAAAATGCTCGCATTAAAAAAATGGTCGGAAATTTGATAAACATGACAACACCGGACGTATGACGCTGACAATCGATCTAAACGAACGTTATTTTATATTGACGTCAGTTGCGTTTAGCATAGTGAATGCCAATTTTCTCATAAAATTCTTAAGCGTTAGAGGGTTTAAAAAATACTTGTAATCAAAATTATAGAACTTAATTTTGGAAATCTATTCAAAACCAACTTTATGTTTTAAATCGATTTTTATTTCGAAATTTATAATTATCTATAAAAGTGACATTATTTATCTATGTACATTGTTATCAGTGTTGATTTTGAAAATCGGCTATGTATTTTCTTGTAGTTGGATAGAGTTCAAATTTATTGAGTCTTTTGTAATGCTTGGAACGATTTTTTTTCAATCGACTTATTAAAAACGAATAAATTTACATAATTGCAGTCGACTTGTATAATTGAGCTCATAATTAAAATTTCGAGTATATGTATGAAGTTTCAATATGTTATTAATTTCAACTTTCATTTTTATGTATTATAAAAATTATGAAGCTTTAAGTAATTTTTCCCATGCAAAACCCAAAATGCAAATGGATTATTAAAAAAAAGAAAAATTTAATAATAATTATTTTTTACAAAATATTATTATTAAATTACATCGAGCTCTAAACCATTTTAATACTATATTTTAGTAATTTATTATTAATGGGAATCAAATTTAAAAATTTTATTACTGCAATATGCAATTCATCGTTACCCTTTTATTACATAAAGTTCTTTACATTATATTTGAAACCTGGCAATACTGTTGAATGTGTGCCAAGCGCAGACTAGATAAGTACTTATCAATCAATTTATCAACGCAAGAAGAAAATTGAGAATAAAAAGAACACACACAATCATATTCGTTGTTGTTTATACATAGTTTATTCTCTATCATATCATATAAAGCGGTACGTTACTGGCAATATTACGGATTTGCGCTTACGGTTTAATTCGTTTCTGGTTTGTAGACAGGGTAGTGGATACTGAGTTATTGCATTTAATTACTAATTAATTAGTTACATATATTATAATTCATATTTTATTAACTAATTAAGTAAATTTTTTTAAAGTTTTTAATTTTTCTTTATAATTAATTGAATATCGTATTTACTGGTAAACGTGAAATAAAAAAAGTTATTGGATAATGGCTTCAGTAAGTTTTTTAATGTTATACATACAATTTACACGTATCTACATTATTTATATCATATATATGTATACCTATATATATATATATATATAATATCAATTTGTGTGTGTAGTTATATTCATGAAAAATTAAAAAAAAAAGGAATTTTCTGTTTAGGGTTTTAAAGAAAATTTTAACAATTATAATATGAGGAATTAGGATTTTATTTAACAAATTTTCAATTATATTAATACATACATGCATATATATTTATAAAAAGCAATTAACTAAGAAAAAATATTGAAATATTAAATAGTTACATACATATATGAGCGGTAAGTACATACATACATATATGTACCTACTTCCCAGGAGAGTAAGTTTATAAACTTTATTTATAAGTGACCAATTTTTTTAAGTATTTAATTTCTTTGCGGGTGAATTTAATTATTAATTCAATGGTTGTATTTGTTAAAGATAAGATAAGTTAGTAGCCACTATAAATAGATACTTAACTTTCACTACCAACATCAAAATTTGTGCTCTGCTAAGTTCAAATTAGCCTAATTCGTTTTATAAAGAAGTGATTCATGAAGAATGTAGCGTATGTACGAAAGGAAATCTTAAACTAGGGAAACTCCGGATATTTAAATAGCATGGCTAAAATGCTTGTATAAACTCAAATACCTACATATGTAAATATGTATAAGGAAATACCTATGTAATATTTCCCTATGAATTCAACATAGTTTATGTTATAATATGATTTTAAATTAGCATAATTATCTTAGTAAATTTTTCACTTGTCAAGTTGAAGAATAATAAATTTTTTAATAAATTTTATAACACAAAAATGACAATGCCTTTTTCCCCCATATTTTTTTGATTTAAAATTTATATTAAATGTTATAAACGATATTTTTTCATTTTTAGAATTCATCTAATCAAAAAAAAGAGATTCCTCCGCCCGTGATTCGTTTATTGGAAATGATTTTTGAAAAAAGTAATTTCTTTGATATTCAAATAATGTACACAAGTGTTCTTCTGCTACAATTATTTTCTTAATGTTTTTTTTTTTAAGAATTTAATGGTGATCAACGAACAGCATATTCACATTATAAAACACTTAAAACACGAATAAGAATTTTACCATCTAATATGCCTGAATATAAAATGATATCAACGTATTTAACAAATACTCATGGTCCAACACATTCTTTTAAATTAACAATTGAAGAGATCTATACAACAAGAAGATTGGGTGAATATCAAAGATATAAAATAAATAAAAATCTTGGTAATAGAAGATTATTGTGGCATGGTACTAAAATACGAAATTTATCTTCAATTCTATCAAATGGTATTGAAAATTTAAAAAACTAAAATAAAAATTTTTTTTTGATTCTAATAAAAAATTTCAATTATTTATTAAGGGTTATTAACTACTCCACCATCTAGTGCTGGTATTAGTGGTAAAAATTTTGGTAATGGTATCTATTTTGCTGATGTTGTTACAAAAGCTGCATTATATTGCGGTGTTAATCGAAATGATCCATATGGTATATTAATATTAGCTGAAGTAGCATTAGGTAAACATTATTATTTAACAAGTGCTACATCTGTAACTGATTTGAAATATCAAAAAAGTAGTGCAAAAGCCTTAGGTAAATATAAACCAGATCGTACAAAAACTGTTCGTACAAAATATGGTGCACAAGTACCACTTGGAACATTGGAATTACAAAATAATTTAACAACATCTATGGAATACAGTGAATATGTAATTTATAATAATGATCAAGTTCTTTTTGAGTATTTAGTATTAGTGAAATTTAATTATTAGATTTCATGAAATTTCTGACATATGTATGTACAAATATGTAATATAAACCTATATAATATAACCTACATATATAATTATATGAGTATTAAATATTGGAGTTTTTATTTTATTAATAAAAAATTTTGCATTCAATTCAAAAAATTATACTAAATAACTTTTCTTGTGCTATGACGCATAACAATTACATATAATTTAATTTACCTATATTATCAAGAAATAATATACCTACCTAGTTTTATTCCGGAGGTTCCCAATTTTTAGAAATTAAGAATAAATAAAAAGATGTATAACAATCATTTGATATATGTATGTAAGTAATAATGTGAGCAAGGAAATGTGAATTTCTATGCGAGCAGACTTACAGAACTTTAAATCCAATTAAATGTTGAAATTTCTTAAAATCCAATTTTGTTTAAAACTTGTAATTATTGAGTTATTAAACACATAAATACAACATTACTGTAGCTTTAAATCTGAGATAAATTCAGCGATTCATATATACATATAATGGCCCTTATTATGAAAAAAATATATTGTACGATACACGATATTTCTGATAGTATTGCTATTAGAAATATCGTGTATCGTACGATATAGTTTTTTCATAATAAGGGCCAATATGTATACGCTATATTGGATTTAAGCTGTCGTATTATACAAACAATATGGAAATCAAGGATAATATTTTTTACTGATGCGTGTGTACATACAGGAACATAAGGGATACCAAATACATAAATGTACATATACATACATATGTATATTTATGCATGGATTTTCATTTTAGTTAGTTAATCCAAATTTGCCACCTATTTTATTAATTTCAATTGAATTATTATTAAATAAATAATCAGAAAATGTTTCTTCTGACGTCACAATCAGATGAAATTTTCTTAATACCAAATTTCCTATTAATTGCTATTGCCTCTGTATTTTTAGGAAAAATATCAACATTTAAATGAACACATCGAACAGTGTAAAACGGCAATTATAATATGTACACGCATATAATATGTATGTATAAATAAATAAATACACACATATGTATGTATCACAAAAGTTTATGTTATATAAAGTTACATTACTCATCCATTCACTCGCAGTCACACTGCACACATAGTATTTTATCAACGCGGACGAGTGATAAAAAATTTAATTAAATAGCTAAATTACTCCAAAGCTTATAAATTATGATTAGTTCAGTAATTCAGTTCCATTTTACCAGTCGTTATATTCAGTTATTATAAAAAAACAGAACATAGAGCATACAGCGGAGAAAAAAAATTTTGTGCACATATACATATATATACACTCATATTAATTAGTTTGTGCTCTAAAAAAGTGATCGAAAACACTGTAATCATTTTCTTATATTTTTCTTTTTTGCAAAAATCACGTTCACATATTTGCAATGCCAGCAGTAAGTTTTTGTTTATTAATTTTCTATAAATGTAGTAAGTTTAGAGAAAAAAAAAAATTCATTTATTTACGCAAATTTATTTTTACTGCTTTACTCTCTGATCTGTACTTTGAAGTACTCTTTCTAAATAATAAATTAAGAGAAAGAATAAAAAAATAATTTGAAAAAGAGAAAGTAGATTAATGTGAATTTATTGATAATTATTCAGAAAATATTAATTTATTATCAAAATGTTGTTTTTTTCTAAATTAAGATAATTCAATAGATATTTGAATTGATCATGTAAAAAAAATATTTTTAAATAAAATAAAAATTGATTTGACACCTAATTTTTTCATTTTGACGAAGAGGCGATAGTTTACAGAAATTGCCTGTGATTTGCATGCAATTTGCGAGAGTAAAGAGAGTATGAATAAGCTTATAAGGGGATATCCCAAATTTTTTGTTTTTAAAGTTTTAACTAATTCCAATTTAATTGTTTAGATTCCTGATCCAGTTGTTCACTTGTTGGAACTTATTTTTAATAAAGGTGAGTACGTATACTTAATATTATTTAATTATATGTACATATGTATATATAAAAATGTACGTATGTACATACATATTTATTTGTTGAAGCAATGTATTATATTTGCCAAACCGTAGGATATAATAAGAATGAATATTATTTTAAATCTATCCAATTACTTATGCACATACATACATGTATTTAAATGCATACACAATACATATATGTATGTATGTATGATATGTTTTGCAATATATTATATCTAACATACATACATATAAATATGGGCATTCAAGGTATTATATGTTTATATACCTGTTTACATTTTATATATGATATACAAACACACATTAATGCTTGTATTAACTAACATTATTTACATAGATTTTAAAGGAGATCAAGCTGTTGCCTATGAGCATTATAAAAAACTTAAAACAAGAATTCGAATACTTGAAGATAATACAGATGAATATAAGATGATTACAGATTATGTAAATAATACACATGGTCCAACGCATAATTTTACATTAACTATAGAAAATATATTTACCGTTTCAAGGCAGGGTGAATACCAAAGATTTAAGCCAAGTAAAAAAGTTGGAAATCGTAAACTGTTATGGCACGGAACAAAGACTGAAAATTATTTTTCAATTTTAACAGATGGTAAGTACATATGTATCTATTAAAATGCATAAATACATTCCTACATACATATGTATATAAGAACCAATAACGTATAATTTTGTAATTGTATATACATACATATGTATGTAAGTCTTACAAACTTGACATTTATTCATTTTTGATTTAAAAAAATTTTTTCCCCAAAAACAATACATAATTAAAAATTTTATATTTTAGGATTATTAATTGAACCACCATCCGATGTTGCTTCAAATGGAAAAATGTTCGGAAAAGGAATCTATTTTGCTGATGTAGTTACGAAAGCTGCACAATATTGTAAACCAACTAAAAAAAATCCATATGGTATATTAATATTAGCTGATGTTGCTCTAGGTAAACACTATTATTTAAAAGATAGTGTTGATGTTCAAGAATTAAAATATTCAAAAAGTAGTGTTAAAGGACTTGGAAAATATAAGCCAGATAAAACAAAAACTATTCGTACAAAATATCATGCACAAGTTCCATTAGGTAATTTAATAAAATGTGATGAACCAGAACTTGTTCTTAATTATAGCGAATACATCGTTTATGATAATGATCAAATTTTATTTGAATATTTAGTATTGGTTAAATTTAACTTTAAATAAATAAACATTTATTATTACATACATAATATACACATACGTAAATTATTATAAAAATATTAAAAATATGTATAAGAATGAATAAATGAATTTTGTTTATATAGAACAATATTTTGTTGTATATGAGTCTTTTAATTTTGTTCTTTTAAAGGATTTCATAGAGGTACAATAACAAGAACAGGTAGGATAGGCTTATAAAGCACAACAATAAATACGTACATATGTATGTACATATATACCTAAAATATTTCTATAACATAAAATGCATGGCTTAAAATCAGATAATGTTTCTGAAACTTTCAAACTAATACCGTATGCATATTATTTGTATGAGAATACGAAGCTGAAATTATTTGTGAAGTATTCTGAAGTAATAAAATTTACAATCACAGCCCAAGAAGCCTAATTTCGTAATTAATTGAAATTTGTACAATCATGTGTTTGTGTGTAGGGAAAATGTAAAAATTAGCGTGTAATTTACCATCTCTTGCAAATTTTTTCTAGCAGGTCTATATAGGTTGAATTGAGGGTAGATTACTAAACTACATTACACCGTTAAAAGTAAAAAAAAAAAATTAAAATTTACAATTCTCATAAAGTCTTCTTTATCTTGTTTGTCTTTCGAGTATATACATACATACAAACATGGATAGATTGTCGTTTTAAGATTTAGAATATTAGATTTTTGTAAAAGCAACGAAAAACGGCAAAACTATAATAATTGCCAAAATAGAACAGACTATTTTAAATTGTTTTACTAAAAACAATTCACTAACATATATTTTTGATATGTTAGAAATGTTTATAAAAGAAAAATCAAATCCAGATTTTCTAAATAAAAACCAACCAGTGACTAATATCGCGATATATGTAATTATTGTGCTTAGTAAAAAAACTGATCAATCGACAATTTTACATAAAAAAAAATTAAAATAAAATGAAGTTCGATAATAATTTTATGCAAATTTTGTAAATATTTTTTTACTGATTATTATTATTTACATTTGCACATGAGTTTTGTGTGTCCATACACACATACATATTAGAAATAATGATACAATGTATTAAAAAAGGCATAAAATGTAAACTGACATTGCTCATAAGTCGTATTATAGTTCTGTCCAAGATAGATAAGTTTTTTGCACACAATTTGCAAACATATAAGTGAACTCAAGTTTTGTACAATCTAACATATCATAATATTTGAAGATGCTGTTTACACATAAGATAAAATCTACGATTCCATAAAGTCTAATTATTGGATATAACTCCGACTTTACGTCAGAATCTAATAATTTGGTACAAAAATTATAACTAAAATAAAAATCAGCTAATAATTGTTCAAAAATTTCACAAAAAATTTAATGTCTCCATTTTACTTTTATAAAATTTGACAGTAAATCTGAATAAAATAGATTAATTTCTATTATTTGCTGTCAGACAAATTCTGGTATATTATAAGATACTGTTTATTATCAGACATATTAAATCTTAGATTTTATCGTATATGTAACGATGCGGGTATAATAAAGATGCATTTTAGTAAATCTACATAGATATTCATAAAATGGTTCATTTAAAACTAATTTAACTTAATTAGATTGTGCTAATTGAACCATAAATTAAAAAAATATAGCAAATTTGAAGAAGTCGTACCACGTATTTGACTAAACTTTTTCTCTATTTGTAGTTTATAAATCAAAATGTTATGGTATAAACGTAGCTTACTTATTCTTTTTATCGTTTCTTTGTTTTCTCATCAAATTGGGCTTGTTATTGGTACAAATGATGTCTGCAAAATGCAGAATGAGAGTAGGAAAAGAATCAATAATCAATGCCCAATATAAACCTTTCGCGAAAATGAGGTTTCTGCAAAAGTTATAAGAGATAATTGTTAATAGGAGATGTTTAATTTCAATGCATTAAATATGTATACGACAGCCAAATAACAAAAATTTTTGACTGCAAAAAGAGAGCATTTGTCTTTATCTAAACTCTAGGACTTCTAATTGTCATATCATAAATCATAATGCAAATAATATCCATTGGTGAAAGTTCTAACTTGCGGTACAAATTTGTATAATTAAACAGATTGAATATTCTAAATAATTTATGAAGTTTTGCTGTTTTCATCTTCAATTCTGGATAATTAAGTGTAAAATTTCGCATTAAAATGGGAAATTGCGACTCATCATCATCAAAATATGAGGTACAGTAATTTAATATTTGAAAATATTTTTGTTTTTTTAAATAGGTACACAAAACGCATTTGTAAGCAGTAATGTAATTGGATTTTAGATTATTACAAAGCCAATAGTTAGAAATTTGTCAAAAAAAAAAAAGTTTTATTAATGTGGTGCTTTTGATTTGCGTTTTTTTAAAATAATTACAAAATTAAAATATAACTAGCAAATAAATATAAAAATAATAAATTTCAACTTCATATAATTTGAATAATATTTTAAGTGTTTATATTTAAAAGTGACATAACCTAACCTATAAGAAATTGTGTCTGTATCTACTCACTAAATTTTGAAGTTGTTTAAATTGGGGGATTTACCAAATTTAATTTTTAGGTTTAGGTACACAAATTATTGTGTACCTAAACCTAAAAATTATTGTGAATACTTTTTCGTTCTGGAACGTGAACACTATGTAAGACTAAATTTTAAGAAAATATTAAAAAATAACTGGAATTTTCGATTATTTTATATTTTCTACTAAAACTAAATTTTTTAAGCTGATAAAATACATAAGGTGTACATACTTACATACATAATTACAATAAAACTTTTATTTCTGCAGGATAATGATGATCAGGAATCAGAAAAGTCAAATCAAAATATGGAATTTTCGGAGCCCGTCATGTGGGTGTTGAAAAAAATTTTTAAAAACGGTAATATTTCCATATACATACATACATACATTTAGAATTAAATAAAACAGAAATTTCTGAAGGTTTTCTTTTTAACTTAGATTCAATAACTGCCGAATCAGCTCATATTCAGTTAAAAGAACTTAAATCGGATATTAAATCATTATCAAAAAATGATATAAATTACGATAGGATTGTTGATTATATTAAAAATACCCATGGTCCTACTCATACATTCAGTATATCTGTTGAAGATATATATATAACGGAGAGAATAGGAGAAAGAAAGGATTTTGAAACTTATAAGACTATAGGAAATTGTAAAATGCTTTGGCACGGAACAAGGCTAACGAATTACGTTTCCATATTATCAACTGGTATGTAAATATCACTTGTATATATGTATGTATATTATATGAAAATTTACCTACCAAAACCTACCTAAATTCTACCATTTCTAACAGTTTTTTACATTAAAACTGTAAAATTTAAAAAAAAAATTTTGTTTTCAAATAAATGAACATCCCTTAAAGTTTTGCAGTTCTATAATTTTAAGAAATATTTAAAGGATATTTGAAAATTTTTTTTACTCAAAAAAAAAAAACCTATTCTAACTTTTTATATTTAATAAAATATGTAAGTGTCTATTTATTTTTATTATTTTTAATTATTAAATTATAAAATAACTTTGTAGGTTTATTAACTAAACCTCCACCTGATGTCTGTGTATCGAGTAGAAAAATGTTTGGTGATGGTATCTATTTTGCTGATGTAGTTACCAAAGCTGCACAATATTGCAAAGCTGATATACATAATCCGTATGGTGTACTCATATTGGCACAAGTGGCTCTAGGAAATGAATTGAAATTGACTAGAAGTGAAAATGTTAAATCATTACCAAGCGGTACAAATTCTGTTAAAGGAATTGGCCGATATCAACATAAATCAAATGTTATAATTGATTCTAATATTGAAATTCCATTAGGAAATCTTGAATTCCGGAATAATATTTCGACAGCTTTAGATTACAATGAATATATTATTTATAATGAAAAACAAATTTTAATTGAATATTTAGTATTAGTAAAATTCAATTATCGTTAACAAATTACAGTTTTTATTAAAAATATATGTAAAAACTGTTGTCACATTTTTAATATTTAAAACATAATTTTTTTCATACATATTCTAAAATTAAATTAAGATATTATAAATTTTAAAATTTTAGCTATAGTTCATTCGTTGATTTTAGTAATAACCATTATATATATTAATATAGGTAAATAACCTACATATATATTAAGTTAAATTAAATATTAAAAAATTAATATAAAAACATGAATCATTTTTTTTTAACTAATTTTTAATTTTAATTGTTTTTATATTTTAATAAAAATAATATAATGAATGAATCTCATTAAAATGAATATTATTGTAATCAGTGGTAGGCCAAAAGTTAGGTACTTAATTAGGGAATATGTTATATTTGCAATAAGAATAATAAATTTTTCAAAATGCTATACGATAGAGGCAATAGTGCCTGAACAATTTAATTGTGTTTTGTATTATTATCATAACAAGTAATATTATTATTAAGATGTAAAAATTATTATTAAAACAAAAATTAAAAAAAAAGCAATTTTTAATGTTATATATATAGAAATTTTCGTGAAATTTCAAATTAATTAATCGTATATTTGCAAAGATATAAATGTTGACTCAATCTATGCTATTACTTGTACTTATTAAATTTCAAATAGTATTTAATATAATATTATAAAATAATTATTATGTATTTTTTAAAATAATAATTTGTATATTATTTTATATTATACAAGTATTTTAAATATTTACTTTAACCATTGTTAAAGTTATAGAGTTCGTAAATTTTTTTTTGGATATCAGAGTCTTTATCTCTTGGATATTATTTAATTTTCAAGATATCCTATTATTATTAATCAGTTTATAATACAATTCACCTTTTAAGTACAATATATTATGTACAATTTATTATTTTTACTTATAACTAATAATAATTAAATGTTACATAATAAAATATATATATATACGTAAATATGCACATAAATACACATATATTATACGTATAATTGTTTAACGGTATGACAACAGTATAATAACTCTCAGTTTATATACAATGAATTCTTTATTAAATTTAAGAACTTAATTATAATTATTTTTTATTAAAATAGTTGGAAATTGGTAGTAATAATAAATCATATTAAACTTTTCGTATCACTAATTTTCAAAAAAATAATTTTAATTTTATTGGAATTTTGGCAAAATTCAAAAATTTACAAAATTATAAAATTTTTTTATAAAAAAATCATTTGTGTAGTTGTAAGTGTTGAAATTGATTATGTTAAATAATATTGTTTGTAATTAATTTTACAGGCAATGTTACCAGTTAAAATATTCAATTAATTTTTAAATTATTACCTTTTTTTATGATCGGAAGATTTTCTGTTGGAATTTCAATATTCCCCCAAAAAAATTTCCCTTAAATATTTTAAAAATGATGCGTACAAATAATATTAATTTAAGTATTTAAAATATTTTCATGTAAATACAAAAAAAAATTTTGATGAAATCGTAGAAAATGCATTTTTTTTTTTAATTTTATTTTTGCTATTTATTTAAAACAATTGAACTAAAATTTCCTCAATGTTTTTATAAACAAGAAAAAAAAAAAATAGTTTATTTTCTCAAAATAATTTCAGAGAGCCAAAATAATTGTATAATTAACTGTAAACTTTTCTCTTTAGTATTGCATTTTATTAGTCGAATTCAGATTAATTAAAATTACATTATGGTTAGTTTGAGCCATTAGTATAAATGTTTCATATAAAAGTGTATACAGGGTGTCCGGGACTCAATGGTTGATCACCGTAGACACGATATTCCTGAAACTTTTGGAAATATTTTGTGGAGAAAAAAAGGTAATGCAAATGTCTTTCGTTTTGGAAAAGAAAAAGTGCATGTTAATAATGCATATACTGCGCAATAAAGATTAAAAAAATTTGTTTTTGTTTGAAAAATACGTTGTTTTAGTTAATTTTTAAGGTTTTGGCCTCAGTTTTCGCCTGATAGACATGTTATTTCTAAAATTTTTCCCACATTATGTCATATCAAAATGAAGGTCAGAATATAGGGCTCGTCTTCCTGTAAAAAAAATGATAGGTTGATAACAAGGAATTATGAGTAAATGACAGTTAAACGAAAATTTAAAAAAAAAATTTTTAACAAATTTTGACTTTGCACTTAAATATCTCTGAAACTAAAAAAAGCATTTGCAACCGCTGGTAAACCGTTAGAATGAGTATTTCATTAGCTTTAAAACGAGTGTACAAGATTGGATTTACCTGTCACATTTCCCGAGTTATAAATAAAAATGTGAAAATAAGCCGGTTTTTGGATGTTCCAACTTTGAGGCCCCATAACTCGAGAACAAGGGCCCAAAAAGGAAAATGTCACTAGGTGTTTTTTGTTCGTCTGCATGTATTCTATCACCCTGCTTCGGGAATACCATTGAGTCCCGGACACCCTGTATACTCTTTTTTTTTAATTTTGTTATACAGAAAAGCTTCGAGAAATTTAAATGAAATTTCAGTAGTACGAGTATATAGAGTTTGTTTGCACTCAAAATTATTAGTTATAAATTAATTTTCAATCGAACTGCGACTTGAAACTTTATTTGTTTGTGCTCTGAACTTGTTAAATTGTTACTTATTTGGTGTTTTTTTTTTTTTTAACAAATTAAAATTGCATTACTGATAATGCATTCATTTTGCTAAATTAACAATGTATAAATAATTTATACTACATAGGTTATTTTTTTTAATCAATTTTAATAAAGTATTTAAATTTATTTTAAAAGAAATTATAATATTTAAATAAGACATGGGTTGTTGTTTTCCAAAACCTTCTGACGTAAGTACATACATACATGCACGTTATATAGATACAGTTAATTTAGTAATCAATATATATAAGACATACTTTAGTATATTATTTTGTTTTTTCAAAATAAAATCACTTATTTTTTACTTTAAAGAGTTAATAAATCAGCTAAGTACAGAAAATAGGTGCATAATTTAAGTGTAATCGTTGTGTATGTATATAATTTATAGTGTTATAATAGAAGACAATTTTTTGTAATTATATGTAATTATGTATGTATATGTATGTACAAATGTAAGCGACGATGATATTATATTGATATCGATTGATATCGTATTTAACCAACTACATTTTTTATAATATAAAATTTTTATCAAATTTTATTTATTACAAAAATTAAAAATTTTTATTTTTCGTATTTATGCATACAAATATTGCACATATGGGTAAATAAAAAATTTAATGTGGTCGTCGCATATGTATACGTGTACACATATATGTATATGCACATATGAAAACATTACATTACAAACAAAGGCTAAACAGTAATATTTTCCTACAAAAATAAAGAATAAAATTATTTTAATTTTATTGTTTTTCTAAATAATTTTTTTTTGTATAAATTATGTTTTTAATGTAAATTTGTACATATAATTTTGGAGTTTAAAAAAGATTTTAAAATTTTACAGGGGAAAATAATACGTAAAGATGATTACAAATCAATTACCATCGAATCTAGTTCTGCTCAAAATTCATCCTCTTCGTTTGGAAATGTACTTCAGTCAAATATTGGAGTGACAACACCAAGTACTGCTGAAAAATCATCTTGCTCAAATATATTGCACCAAAATATAAATGTACATTCAAATATTAGAGTAAATGAATCATCAAATGCTATTCAAAATTCAAATTCATCATATAGATCAAATGAATCTAGAAAAACTTTAAGCCAAAATGATAAAGTTGATTCTTCACAATATGTACCAATAAATAAACTTAGAACTGAACTAGATAAAAATAATGGTAAAATATATCCCTTAACTAAAATTGTTACTCAAAATAGTACAATTAATACTGTTCCAGCATCGTTAATGTATCAATATAGAAATGCATTTAATCAAAATAATGTTTCAACGATTATTACGAATACTAATACAAATTTAACATCATTACCTGAAATACAAAAAAGTAAGCAAAATGATAAACTAGCTAAGCCTAAAATTATTCGAAACTCAACTTCTTCGCATATACCAAACCAATTTCATATTGCACACATCCAAAATAATAGAAGAATAAGTCCTTCTACTAATCAAAGTTCTTTCTCTGTTCAAAATACATTTGCTTCACATGCTTCAAATCAAATTAAGGAAAATGGTGCAAGTTCGTTAACTTCAAGAAAATTAAATCAATCAAAACATCAAAATAACCATTCCAGATTCATTTCAAATACTAGTTCAAATTTAACATCATCTCCAGTAGTACACGAAAAAAAATTTGGAGATGGGAAACGTATAATACTTTCTAAACCTGTAATGCAACTGTTACAATTACTTTTTGAAGATGGTATGTATGTTGTTGAAATTTTAACTATTGAAAATGAAATACATAAATAATTTTTAATTATATTACGGCTCTTTATATGTTTAGATTTTGATAATGATCATCAAAAAGCATTACTTAAATTAAAGAAACTTGAAACAACTATAAAATTACTATCAAAAGATGAACCCGATTATGAAATGATTTGTAAATATGTAAAAAATTCTCAAGGACCAACACATTCTTTTAAAGTATCAATTGAACATATATATGTAGGATACAGATGGGGAAAATTAAAAGATTTCAAGCCACTCAAAAAATTAGGAAATCGAAAATTGTTATGGCACGGTACACAAATATCAAATTATATTTCAATATTGTCAAGTGGTAATTAAGATTAAATTATATATAAAAATAAATAAATTATATTTATATTTTTTTTTAAGGTTTGCTAACACTACCACCGTCTAATGTTTCGGTGACTGGCAAAATGTTTGGCAATGGTATTTATTTTGCTGATGTAATTACTAAATCTGCACAATATTGTAAAGCTAGTACAACCGATCCATATGGTCTTTTGATATTAGCTCAAGTAGCATTAGGTGATGAGTATGTTCTAACAAAAAGTGAAAAGATTGTAAATCTACCATATGGTAAAAATTGTGTAAAAGGAATTGGTAAATATCAGCATAGAGAAAATGAGAACATTCGTACAAAATATGGTGTTGAAGTTCCTTGTGGTACACTTGAATTAAGACACGATATAAATACAAGTTTACGTTATAATGAATATGTTGTATATAATCCTGAGCAAATTCTTTTTGAATATTTAGTTTTAGTAAAGTTTGATTATTAAGAGAGAAAAATTTGTACAAAAAGTTTGATAGCAATTATTATGAATTCATTGCATTCTTTTTTTTTTATTTTTATATCTATGTATACATTTATATATGTATGTTTGTAATGTATATGTATGTATGTATACAAAAGTTTCCATAAATAAAAAAGCAGCGATAATATTTACGGTAGAACTACTGAATAATATGATTATTACCGTCAGGGCATTTTGGACATTATTATTGAAGTGTTTTCAGGATTCCAGAGCACAAGAATTGCAGCTTAAAGAATTCAAATTTAAATATGCATAAAATTTTTACTTGGAACTAACCTTAAACTATTATAAATTTTTTCGCATTTTTTTTGAATATTATGTAAAAAATTTTATTAACATATTTCGTATTAATTTGCACTACCATTTTTATAATGGTGGAAATATTTTTTTATAAAATAAATCCTGACATCGGAATTGCCAAGTACGGAGTAAGGAAAATTGATACATTATTCAGCTACTTCGGTTAACGTTGTTCTAAAGTAGAATAGTTGACAGCACTGTATAATTTTTTCAATTGAATTTTTAGGTTATGTAAGTTTTTGATATACATATTGTCAGTTTCTCTCATATTGTCAGCTTAAATTTGCATGCTGAAAATATGAAAGTAGCAGTACATAGATGTTTCAAAGTTCTTTACATAAAAACGATCTACTTTTTCCAGTGTTGTCATAAAAACCTACTACATTTTCAGATCTATGTACATAAATAAGATCTTCCATACACTGCACATTACTTAAATTTAGAAAAAATAATAAATATACATACATACATATACATATTTATATTTATTATCTTTTATCAAAAAAATTTATAAGATTTGTTTAGTGAGAGAGAAAGATCAGTATAATATAAATATGTAATTGAAATGAGAAAATGTTTACACATGCTTTAGCATAAAGTACTTTCATGTATATGTATATGTTACAGTATATCATATATTTGTAATTGTATTGTACATGTTTAGGTGTAAGAATATTAATATATGCATGTGTAGATACATATGTTTCAATAAATAGTGACTATGTATATGCTTTAATAATATTTTCTTTCATTATTTAATATACCGCGTTAAAAGGTTTTTTCCCATTTTTACTTAAGATTCCAAAAGCTTGAAGTTTTTTTTCAAATTTTAAAAACTATGGAAGTACATACATACATATATGGATACATAAGTATATTGTATGTATGTATATGTAAAAATTTCAGAAGGAATAAGAAAATAAGAATGTAAGTATTTTGATTATAAGTTAGTCTTACGCGATCTGTTGAAACGTTAAAAACATTTTGAAGCATTTAGATTTTATAATAAAAATTTTAAATTAATTTTATTTATTATATTTTAATATTAAAACTTTAATTGTCTATTTTTTTTTGTTCTTTAATTGTATATAAAAGAAGGAGTTTAAATTTATTGAAAATATGGGTCCCAGGCAGTCATTGGTAAATATTTTAGTAAATAATTATTATGCTTTTGGTTTTTTTAAAATAAAAATTAGAAAAATTTCTTCAATTGCTCAAAATGAAAGTCAATGTAATAATTTTAAAATGCGTTAACGAAAATAAAATGCGAGCCCATTTTATGTATGCACAAATATATGTGGTAGTACTGGTAGTAATAATAGTATTAAGTAGTAGGCTTAGTAGCAGTACTGAATTAAATACAATTTTAAGCGGAACATATTAGTTGCATATATTGTTTTAGATAATTATGATTAATAATGTAAAATTGGTATTTTTTGTATAGGTTTTGGGGTCCTATTTATCTCGAAAAGGTGATCAATTGTAATATAAAAGTATGCGTTATCTTTAAAACAGAATTTACATATTTTAATTAATTAGTTAATTTTAATATAGAAAAAAAATATAATTACAACGTGGTTAATTTTTACTTGCTATTTAATATAAGGGAATTTCCCAAACTAAGTAAATTGTTATCGAAAAATTTTTTTACTTTATCATAGAAGAAAAAAATCTGATGTGGTCAGCACATAACCGACCGCATTGTATATTGTTTAGTTAAGTGAAAGGGTTACAGAATATTATAAAAATGTCTGTTAAATACTTCATTCCAATTTTTAGGACATTAGTAAGCTTATAGTTAACATACTTAGAAAAATGTAAATTTGGCTCTTAGTAGAATTTCGCTTTGTGCTACCCGAACTCCCTGAAATGCTCGCCAGTTAGTTTCAGATAATAACCAGAACTCAAATATCAAATTTCAAGAAATTCCATCAATTCGTTCCGTAGATATGGTGAAAAATGTAAAATCGGCCCGCAGATCAGTTTTCGAGCCCTGATCTTTTCAAAAAATTTCCATGTTCATTGTTTCAATACGAAGAATTTAAATATTAAATTTCAATGAAATCGGTTGATTATTTCTCTTTATATAAGCAAAAATGTATATTTGGCCCGTAGTAAACGTCCAGTTGCTGATGCCTGATTTCTTCCAAAAATTAGGAATTTTTGCGGACGGTCGAGAAAAGCTTATATATGAAATTTCAAGTAAATCGGTTGAATACTTTATTCAAAATGTTCAAAAATGTAAAACAGGCCCGCTAAAAAGTGCAGTTCCCGAGGCCTGATATATCCCAAAAGTTGATCAATCCGTGCCATGGTGGAAATAAACTTACATATAAAATTTCATCAAAATCGGTTCAGCAGAACTTGAGATACACGCATGCACACACAGACCGACAGACCGACAGGTTGCTAAAAATAGTTTATTTACACTTCCCTACTACGGAGAAGTACGTTCCCACCGAAAACTCGATATGCAAAATTTATGGCCATCACATAACCTACCTATTGTTTACATAATACGGTCGGTAAAAATATACATATGTAAGTATGAAATTGATTAAACTAAATAAGTACGATATATTATGTAATACGATAAAAAGATGATGTAGCATTAGAATTAAAAGACAATTACTTTTGTATTTTGTTAAATCGCAACCTATAGTTCTGTACTTTATATAATTTCTGTTAGGTCAAACTATATAGTGATGTGATAGCATTAAATTTTGGATGTCAAGTTTTCGGTGGGAACGCACTTCTCCATAGTAGAAAAGCATAAATAAATTATTTTTAGATTTTCAATATTTAGAAAGTTCTGTTCAAAATATTTGTAATTTTTGTTGTTCTGTTAAGCAAGTTTAAAGCCATTTCTTATCTAAAAATAATAATAAATGCTCAATGAAATTAAATTTTGAGTATTATAAAAGAGTTTCCGTAACTTTTATTTTATTAATCATAATCATGTGCTCTGTTTTTGTTTTACGTTTCGATTAGATATTCGATACATTTTAGTATAATGTACAATGTCTCAAGAGCTTTTAATATATGTACATTTAGGAATATTATACATTGTAAGTTTTAACTTTTCACTGGATGTCAAGGTTTGTTTATAAAACTTTTGTTTACAGAAAATTCTAAATACAATTTATTTATTATAAATATTAAGATTTTTAATATTTTTAAGGTGGATGCCGACGATACTGTTATTGAATTAGTTGGATTAATGTTTGATAAAGGTACATATATAAATAAAGAAATATTTACATATTAATTCTTATAATTTAAAATCTACAATTTATTATAAATATAATTAATTATATATTATAATTTTGTTATAAAGACCTTTCAGAAGATCGAGTACTTTTTTCTAGTTGTTATACTCAATTAAATACAGATATAAAATGTTTGGATATAGATGACGAGAATTATGACATTATTTGCAAATATATAGAAAATACACATGGTCCAACACATAATTTTAAAGTTATACCAAAAAATATTTTTAGTGTTTATAGAAAAGGTGAATATTGGAGTTATAAACCGAATAAAGCAATTGGTAATCGTAAATTATTATGGCATGGTTCAAAAATGTTGAATTATCCTTCAATTTTAGAAAAAGGTTTAATTGATTATTTTATATTTTGTATAAAAATTTTTAATAAAAATAAATTTTTTAAAAAAAATTTCTTTTATTTTAAGGGTTATTAACTGAACCACCAGCTAATGTTAACATAAATGGTAAAATGTTTGGTAATGGTGTTTATTTTACTGATGTTGTTACTAAAGCTGCACAATATAGTAAAAATAATATCTTTTCAACAGAAGGTATTCTTATATTAGCTGAAGTTGCATTAGGTAAACATTATTATAAAACAAAAAGTGAAAAAGTTGAAAAATTACCAGAAGGTAAGAATAGTGTCAAAGGTTTAGGTAAATATAAACCAAAAAGAACTGAAATAATAAGAAATAAATATGGTACTCAAATACCACTTGGACCATTAGAATGTCATAATGATTTATCAACTGATCTTAATTATAGCGAATATATTGTTTTTGATAATAATCAAATATTTATGCAATATTTAGTACATTGTAAATTTGATGGTATGGGTTGTGAAATTATATGAAATTTTTTTTTTTTAATTTTAAATAAATTTAAAAATATTATTGTATTTTTTTTTGTCATGTAATTTTTTTAAAAATTTTTTTATATTATGTCAAAGAATTAGTTATAATTATTCATATTTGAATATAAAGTGTATATATTTAATGTAATTATGTATTAATATGTGAGCAAATAAACGCAATATTTTTTAAAATATTTGAATTATTCATGATTTTTAAATTCAATAAACTAGTTTACTTAAATTTACCTGCTAATATTTCCTACTAAGAGTTGACTTAAGAGAAAGGAATCATTCATCTAAAAACGGAACTATTAAAAAATAAGTTCACTAAAATATTGAAAATAAAAGTGATAAAAATTTTAAAGAAAGAAAATTTTTCTTAAAATACAGAAGTTGAGCGGAAAGAAGTTTTTATGCAAGCTCCTGCAGAATTCAAAAGTAAAGAGATATTTTTAAGATTTTGATCTAATTGTGATTAGAATGTATAAGCAAAAGTGCATAAATGAGAAATGTTACAAAATGTCAAAATACTGAATTATAAAGTTCTTTGACACCAATACATATTTTTGTCATTTATTTTATACATAAAAAATTTTCGCATTCCCGAAATAATTTCGGGGGACATTGACCGGCAATGCAATGCATGGCAACTATTTTTGACAGTTCATTTTTTAATGATGACATTAAAAATGAATGATAAATTGAAAAAAAAATATGAATGATACAAAAATTATAACAGGTTCCTTTAATTCGGTTAAGTCCCAATAAAATTCAATATACAAATGGTCAGTCTAATATAATTAATAATATTGGAATTTGGAAGTACAATAAATACATAATAATTATTGTAAGTGAAATAATTGTATTGGAATATTATATCGTAAAATAATTTATATTATTAAGATTAGATTTGATATAGATAGATCAAATGTATAAATATTGTTGTTAAAGAAATAAACATTTTAGTAATTTACGGTTAGGTGATTAACGGTTCCTTAAAAATATTTGTATTTTTATTTAATTTAATTTTCTTTATTAAATAATTAAAAAATGAATAATACGGTAAGTAAAAGTGATAGCAATGCAATATAATAAATATTAATTTTGATTTATTTGAGTTTTTCTAATAATAACAATGATAATTATAAAGTTTATTGTTGTCTATAAAGTGAATTGAGTATTTTTATGATTTTGGCTTAGAAATGTTAACACTATAGCTAAAATTATTAACATATTTTTTGATTACATATAATTAAATTTAATAAAATACTCTTCAATATTTAATATAGTATAAATATAAATCTGGTAATCGCTCGACTTGTCTATATGAGTAAACTAGACTAAAATCTATGATTTTGACTAAAATAAGCAAAAATTAGTAATAAGCTTCAATAAAAATTTAATTAATGTTTTTTGCCCAATTCATTTGAGAAAGTAGAAAAAAATTCTTTTTTTAGCACTTGTTTTATTGACCATTTTTCATATGTAAAGAAAGTTTGGCAAATATCGACAGTTTGTACTTATTTTACAATCGAATGTTTGTTAATGCTGTTTTTTACCGACCTTATTGTGTAAACAATAGGTAGGTTATTTTTGTGAAGACATCTATACGGTAAAACAACTATTCTTTTGTATGAAGAATTTTACACATAGACCTAGGATGGTATACGCTTACAGTATTTAATACTTTTAAACGGAGCGTTTTAATTAACAGAGTATGTGGTCGTCGTCGGCATCTATTATTTTTATTCATTAAAACACTTTATTTAATTCTTTTTATTTTTATTATTTATATTTTAATAATTCTTTTTATTTTATATTTTTCTATTATTATTTTAACAATTATTATTTACCATTCATTTCAGGTTTAAATTATATATTTATTTTATCACTACCTTCTACCTTGCTGACTAAGTTAATAATAATAAAATTCTGTTAGAAAATACTAGAAGCATTTCGTGTTATACAATACAGTTGTTGAGAATCAATTCTCGAATAACTGCATCTCATATTAAATTAAAATGTGGTTGTAAAGCGACGAACGTACATACATGTATGCATACTATAATACCATTACTTTAAAGACTAAAAATTACATACAGGGTGTTTCACTTGCCTAATATTTTTTTCGCGTCGCAACAAGTATAATAGGTACACTCTGTACCATTATAAAATTTTTAGTGATTAATTTTTTGTTAATAATAATATGTGAAATTTTGTTACAGTCAATAATAAAATTATTACTGGTACTGGCATGTTACTGGTTTATCAAAATTGTTCATTCTATAATCGTTTTATTGGTATAATTAAGATATTCAATAATTAATGTTTGGTCTAGGCTGTTAAATTTATATATATAAAAATATTATGTTATATTTATGAATTAATATTTTATGAATGATAAATGCTATCGATATTTTGTAAAGACTAACGATAGAAGAGTAGAAATTCTTATCATGAAGAAAAATACTTAAAAAAAAATGATTGATAATAAACAATTTGTATTAATTGTGAAATAAAGAATCACTTATTCATGTGTGGTATGTGCAGACCTAAAAAGCTTTCTTATTCATAAATAAAGTAATTTTTTACAATGATAAGAGCTTTATTCTAGTGCACAGACCCTAAACTAATAATAATTGATTTGAAATAAATATTCGTATGCATTTTATATAAAGAATGTCAATAATTTTGGAAAATAATAAAAAAATAATTAATGATTATTGGTTGTGAGCATCATACCATTCTTATGATTTTGATTATGAGCAATGGTTTGATATTCGAATTAATGTTCCTATATGAAAAACACATACAAAAATCAAAACATAAAGAAATTTTAAAAATTTTCTTTTAAATTTGTTGAAAATACCAAACATTGCATTAATATTTAAAAATTATTTTGGCCAAATGGCCAAATTTTTCAAAAAAAATGTGACGAAGCGCATCATAGACGTCCTATTTTTGGCTACTTTTTCGAACACTACATTAACCACTTGTAACAAATGTAACAAGTAAAATAGTGTTGGCCATCAAAGATCTCTCACAACAATAACCCTAGTAAATGAGAGCAACCTCTGTCACCTTAAACTTTTTATATTGAGTAATCAAATAATTTAATCAAATTCAAAAACAAACATTTATTGTTGAAAAATTATTGTTTAGTCTAAATTATAAAAATGTTTTTTTGTTTTTTTTTTTTTTTTTGGAATGGTTATGTTTGTGTGCTTTAAAGAAGTTGCAATTAGTTGATCTTGATACAAGGGAGGATCGAAAAATTGTGTTAGAAAATAGACAACGATTGTTGTCAAGTATACGAGAAGATAAACAAAAAGCCTATAATGCTCGTGCTAAAAATTATTATATGCTTTACTTTGATGACAATCCATTAGAAGACGATGACAAAAGTTCATTAAGACAAAATGAAATTTCTCAACCACAATTATCGACAGGTAGTCTTAAAACTGTTCCACAAACAACCAACAAAAAAATTCAACAAGAAATAGTTAAAGATAAAGATGAAAGGAAATAAAATAGTTGTAAGCTAAACGGATTGTTGATCTCAGAAGAATTTATTTCTTCGCTATTGTTTAAAAGGATCGAAGTATCGGATTATACAGAGGATCGCGATAATTATTTTGGTTTCCAAATTATCAAAATTAATTTTGGAAGACGGTGAGGCCACTTTCAACGGAACATCAAAAATGTATACATTTAATTTTTGTGAAAAAAATTTTGGTCTATTGCAATTTATTTTATATTTTTAAATATTTTAATAAAAAAAAAATTATTGAATGAAAATTTTTTTATTTTTTAAATTAGTGAAGGAAAACTCAAATAATTTAATTAAAAAAATTTTTAATTTACATTTATATTTTTTTGTTTTCGGTTTCATTTTCATCATATTTTTTAATTTAGAAACTGGATTCGATAAACCATAATACCAAAATAGATCGAAAAGCTGAGTTAGAGAGAAAACAAATTTTGTTAGCTGCTTCACGAGAAGAAAGAAAACTTCGTATACGAGAAAAAGAAAGAAAACATTTAGAAGAAACTTCATTATATTTTGGAGTATCTGACGAGAGAGAGAAAAAGAAAGGTTCAACGTCCATTTTGTCGCAAATTGACTCTAAACTTTCATCTAGTAGTTGTACTGAAAGCTTAGATGTGCCTATCGGAAATGAACAAAGTATTTCTCGTAAATTTTTACCCAACTTAAGTGTAAGTATTGTACAAAAAGTAAGTATATCTGCAAAGGAAGTTGTTGAATCTACAAAACAAACGCAAACTATCGATCTTGAACGCAGACGTCCAGCTGTTATGAAAGCACGTGATATACGTGCAAAAAAATATTATACGCTTTATTTTGATGGTCCCCCATCAGAAGATGATGAAGAAAGTTCAGCAAAATATTTGAACAATTTCCGTTCAAAATCTTCCCTGAATGCCTCTCGCAAATTTGAAAAGTCAATTCAAGTAACTGCAGCGTTGCAAAAAAAGGAAAAAGATGAAGAACTAAAGGAGCCAATAAAAGTATTGTGTAACGAACAAAAACAAAGTATTATGCTGTCAGAAGAATTTCGACAGTTTATTATTCATACTGGTCGTATTATAGAACGCGCTCTGTGTGAAATTTCCGATATTCATACAGATTATATTGGTGAAGCTTATAATAAAACTGCTAATAATGAAAGAATCAATACATCTCTTCAATTGAATCGAACATTTTATTGTGAAAATATGACACAGAATCGATGTATAACATCAATGGATTGGTCAAAATATTTTCCAGAATTAGTTGTAGCCTCATATCATAATGAATATGAAAATACAAAAGATTTAAATGGTGTCGTTATCGTTTGGAACACAAAATATAAGAAGTCTACTCCTGAAGATATATTTCATTGTCAGAGTGCTGTTATGACTACATGTTTTGCTAAGTTTAATCCAAATTTAATAATAGGTGGAACATATTCTGGACAAATTGTTTTATGGGATAATCGCGTTCAGAAACGTACTCCTGTACAAAGTTCAATAATAAGTGCTGCAGCACATACGCATCCAATATATTGTTTGCAAATGGTTGGAACACAAAATCTTAATGATGTGATATCGATTTCTTCAGATGGGAAATTGTGTTCATGGAATTTAGATATGTTATCAAAACCACAATTTTCAACGTGCTTAGATCCTATTTCAGCTACCTGCATGACTTTTCCTACCAATGAGATTTATAATTTTGTAATAGGTGCAGAAGATGGTTATGCGTATTCAGCATCTCGTAAGGGAAGTAGGGTTTACATTGAAAATGTATACGAGAAACATCTGGGGCCAATTACTGGAATTTCGGCACGCCATAACGAATACTCGTCAGATTTTAATAATTTATTTCTTACATCATCTATGGATTGGACTATAAAATTATGGAGTATGAATGAAAACAGGCCACTATATTCATTTGAATATACTTCAAATTATATTATGGATATTAAATGGTCTCCAATTCATCCAGCGATTTTTGCTTGTGTTGATGAAAGCGGCCATTTAGATTTGTGGAATATAAATCAAAATGTTGACGTTCCAATAGCATCAACAATTGTTAATAAATCAGTAGCATTAAATTGTGTGTCATGGTCATCTTCTGGTCTTCATGTAACAGCTGGTGATGACAGTGGTAAATTGTATGTTTACGATGTTAATGAAAATTTAGGACACCCTAAAGCTAATGAATTGAATAAATTAAATGAGACTTTATATGAATTAAAATTAAATAAAAATGATATATTAGAATAAATTGAAAGTTTTAATTTCTAAAGAAAAAGTTAGACATTAGTTACATATGATGTCCAAGTAACAATCACAAAACTGAATAGTTTAAAATTGCATTATCAGTTTTGAGTAAGTTGAGTTTTAAGATCTAAAGACATTTTTGAAAAATCGAAGTTTGGAAACAGTTTTAATGTTATCTTTTATGTTTGTTCTGATTGGGATTGCACAAGTTTTTGCGTTGTCATATATTTTATGCCGTTTATAGCGCTAAGAAATAATGATAATTGATTGGCGTCGAATTCTGTGTCAATTTAACGATATCTGTCAATTTGTCCGTCTGTTTCAGCCATAATTCAAAACCTAAATGAGCTAAGCTCACATAACTTTCACAAATGATTTATAATAGTTAATGTCAGAACCCTTTTTAAATTGGATGCGACCGGGACTGTGGTTCGAGTAGCTGCCCTACAGTTTCTAAAGTTATTCGGCTATATCTAAGAAAATCAAAATTTCGTGCAAGCAAATACAAAAAATCGCTAAAATTTCTTGGCTTCTTGTGGTAGGTCCCCAATAACTTTAATAATCGTAGTGTGTAACAGGCTGGAAAATACAATACAATTTTTTAAATCATTCATTCGAACACACAGAGTTCACACGGTCATCTCTACCTAATTCCATTTTCCTATAAATTTCTCAAGATTTAATTGAATCGTTTTCAAAATTTATTAAAAAATTTTCCTTTGCGTCCCATGTGAAAATTATATTACTTTCTGTTCACTTAAAAGAAATGAAATAAGAACGGGGAAAGCTCTTTAAAAAAAACATGTAAACAAACATTTTTTTTTGTTTTATTTTCTGTTCTAAAAGTATATTTTCGGAGAAATTTTTCTTAAAATACATAGCAAAAATTATCATAAATACATACATAAATATGCGTATGTTTGGCCTCTTATAGCTTCTTTTCTCTGCCACTGTCAAGATTATCGCAATGTTGAGGTTAGCCTCAACCTTTAGGCATATTATTGTATATACTTTGAATGAGAACTGTAAATACAAATATACTCAAATAAACTTAATAACACTAATAATATTTTAAAGCTTTTTCGGTTTCCGCAAATTTTTATTATCGCAGACAAATTAAACTCTACGCATACGTAAAAAAAATTAATGTTAAATATTTTTTAAACATATGTATTTATTTATGTCAAATAATTCGACCAAATGAAACTAATAATTTGCTCAAAATAATTTTTTGCTTATAGAAAATTTATTGTCGCACTTGCCACTCATCACTCATTCGCCAGTCACCATTCGGCACTTCGATATTTTTGTATTACTTCTTTTGTTTAAAGAGGAAAATTTTGCGCTAAGTGTTAATTTCATTTCAGCATATTTCATTTAACATACATACATATGCCATAATAATATGTGTGCATTACTATAAAAAAAAGTTAAAAATACATTTATAATAGCAGGTGAATGTGTATTAATGTGCAAACATTAATATGTACATATACAGAATAATATATTAAACACGCATTTGTACATCCATACATACATATATCGTTATCAATATTGCCACTTTATAATTAAATATTTTGAATATCAGTCTTATGATGTTATTAATTGCAAAGTAAAAAGTTTTCTAACTAAAATCAATTTAATTTCGTAATTATTAAATTTTATATTAATCGGGATTTTCCCGACTTTAGCAAAAACTTTAAACAAAAGATTTTTAAAGGGATTTTAAAATTCAGTATGTTTTAGATTTTCAAGGTGTTTAGTAGACTTTTAGAAGACAAATTTTGTAGATTGGAAATTTTTCTTATTGAAATTTATTAAATATGAGCTCAGTAAGTAACTAAAGAAAAATTTAATGTAAAAAATGTATAATTTTCGAAATTTATATATTAATTTTTCTCTATTTAATAGAGCGATGATAGTGATTCAGATATTTCCATTAGCAGTAATTCTGAAAGTGATAGCGATTTAAATATTAGTAGTGATACAGATAATGACAGTGATACTGAAGATGATAGTGACATCGAAGTAAGCAGTGACAGTAAAAAATGTATGATTCTCGAAATTTATGTATTAATTTTTCTCTGTTTAATAGAGCCATGATAGTGGTTCAGATATTTCCATTAGCAGTGATACTGAAGATGATAGTGACATCGAAGTAAGCAGTGACAGTAGTTGTAACGATAGTACCGGAATTAGTAGTGGCAGCAGTAGTAGTAGCAGCAGTGATAGTGAAACAGAATTAGTTCAAAAATTTTCAACAAATTCTGTAAAAGGACTAGTTGCTTTAATATTCGAAAAACGAAGTAATTAAATACTAAACTTAAATATCTTAACGTCTTAGGGTACTAAGTGTAACTTGTTTGTAATAAAATACCTTAAGATACTAATACTTTAATATGCAACAATTTTATGGTTTCTGAAACCTAAACATTTTTTTAGATTTTAATCACATAATCTATTTGTAGCATAAAAAATGTTATTTCAAAAAAAATTCAAATTTTTTTTATGTTTTAGTAATCGCATGTAGTCAGAGTCTTTTCACAACATATTATTCAAAATTAAATTGTACAATTGACTTGATTTCGAAATGTTGCAATGAATATGATTATATAAAAAAATATGTAGAAAGTACACATGGACCAACACATAAATATCGCATAAAAATACGTAATATTTTTAGTGTACATAAGACAAAAGAATGTGAGGATTATACAAAAATAAAATACATTGGAAATCGTCATTTATTATGGCATGGAACAAAAATTGAAAATTTTTCTTCAATTTTAAAAGATGGTAAAGTATTTTAAATGAAAATTTTGCAAATTATTTTTATTCATATTTGTGAATATAGGTTTATTAACAAGACCACCATCAAATGTTACAAGAACTGGAAAAATGTTTGGTTATGGTATTTATTTTGCTGATGCTGTTACAAAAGCAGCACAATATTGTAATGGTAGATCATCTTCACCATCTGGTATATTAATTTTAGCTGAAATAGCTTTAGGTACACCATATGCTCTTACAGAAGGTGAAAAAGTTTCTTATTTACCAAATGGTACAAATTGTGTAAAAGGAATTGGAAAATATCAACCAATTGATTTTATTCAAACTGAACATCGTGCACAAATACCAATTGGACCGCTAAAATATTCTTATAAATTAAAAACTGATCTTAAATATAATGAATATATTATTTATAATGAAAATCAAATACATTTACGTTATTTAGTTGTTTTTGATACTTAAATATTATCATGTATAAATTTATTAAATTTGCAAAAAAAAAAGGATTATATAAGTATAAGTGTATGCAATTACAGACATATAATGTAATTCTAAATTTTAATTAAAATATTCAAGTAAAATAATTAAAAAAAATAATAATTTACCTAACTAAACAAGTTTTATACAAGTACATTAATATCGAATTACGATTAAGAAAAATATAGACGCATTTAGTCGCAAATAAATCTTAATGAATGTAAATATATCATAAATTAAATATATGTATGTGAACATTAAGAATTAAATAAAAGTATATGTAAAATTTACTTCAATTTATAATCAATTTACTTTATAAAATAAAAATTATTTCTAAATAAACATGATTTGTTTTCGAAAAAACAATATCATGCACTGAAGCTGTGATAATGGACATGATCAACAAGGTCTAAAGTTTAAAGAATAGCAGAAGGGTTGTATCATTGATTTTCATAGACCTATCGAAAACTTTTAATATGGTAAATCATGGCAACTTGATGAAGAAACTATATGCTTTTGGAGTCAGAAGCACAAAATATATGTGGTTCCAATTATAATTAGAAAATATAGATCATAAATTATATAAGAATTGATGAAATTCATATAGAAGAACTGTGGATGTGAACTCAGGGAGTCCCTCCAGTTAAGTTTACTGTTCAGTCTTTATATGAAAAGTATTCAATATATAAATGATATTGTAAATATAATATGTGTATGCTGATGACATATGTATGGTTTTCGAAGCTGATAATTTAAAACAATTCTGAAAATAAAATTAATTCTGATTTGGTTAAAATTGTCAAATGGATGGCTAAACAAAAGCTAATTTTTAACGCGAGCAAAACTAAATACATTTTTGCCAATTGGCTCGTCAAAACCGGAGCTAAATATTTATAAAAATGTTGAAATCTTAGAATACGTAGCAGAATATAAATATCTTGATTTGTAAATTGATTCTTGTTTGAAATGGAACGTGTGTAAATTTAGTATAAAACTCGTACCAATAGCTGAAGTATTTAAAAATCTAAATTTATTCAGGGAAATGTTAAGAAATCCGTCTGTTATTTTCTATTTTTTCTCATATAAGAAGCCAAAGAAACTGTTAACATGTACCCAACAATATAAAATAGAGCTACAAAATAGTATTACATTTGAAATATTCATAAAAATTATTTTAATTTAAAATAATAATAAGTTCATATGTAAAACTATTTCAATTTTCATGTATACTGTATGTACATAATTACATGTAATAAAAAAATTTCTGTACATAATATACTCATTTTATATACTCACGGCTGCAATTTATTTTCTTATAACCACAAAAACCTCAAAAAAACTAAAATAAAAAGAATAAAATAAAAAATAACAAATTATAATTTTCCATAATTTTATTAAATCCTTTAATACTATGTTATTCGTTTTAATATCCTTTCGTGTATATATGGCAACTACATATTATTATATAAAATGTAAATGCAATGTACATAGTTATTTTAACATAAACTATGGTGTTCCATTAATTTATAAAAGTAGGTATGTGTATTTTACATATTGATTGTAATATTCCATTACCATCAGTAATATACTTTATATATTTTGTTTGAAATCGAAAATAAGGAGCTTGTTTCATAAGAAGAACTTGTTACTTTTTTCTATATCACTTCAGTTACCTTTTAACGTCATTTTAAAATCAGTATTCTTATTTTATTAATTAGATTTTCTTAATTTTCTAATAACTAACTTGAACCATTTTTTATTTATATTAAATATATATTTGCGTATATTCTTAAAATCCTTATAATATTTAAATACTTATGTATAGAGGATATATTTTAAAAATCATCATGCTAAAGTTGAATTAAAAATTTAATAGAAAACATTATTTAAGTTTTTAGTATATTCAGAGAAATTTTCACGCAATGGTCCATTCATTTGTAATTCTGTGGTTACAACCAAAATTTACCTAAATCTATAAAATAATTCTGTCAAAATTTTGCGTAGTTTAACCAAATCGGTTTCGAAGTTATGAGTAAAATCACCACAAACTCAAATTTTTCTTCTATTTTATTAAATTCACACCAAAGATTTAAATAATTCAAAGCGTGTTTTCTCAAAATTTACAAGGTTTTTTCAGAAAACCACAGAATTATTTACATACGTATATGTGTTCCAAATAAAACCACATGAGTAAAAATAAACCATACATGTATGTATGTATAATATAATTTCATGTTTTATTTGCGTTTTTTTTTTTGTTTTTTTAGGGTTATAATTGTTGAATTTTTACTTACATTCAACTTGTACGCTCATATAAATTTTTATGTATATGAAAATATGTGCGTGTGTATGTGTAAATTTAAGAAGTAAAATTGGCGATAATGAGAAAAGGATTTTTAAAAGTATAAATATGGTAACAACAAATTAAAGATTTTATAAAAGAATTTAGAATTTTCTTTTTCTCTTTTTATGCTTTTGTCCTTTTTTTAAAATAATTTTCTTATATATAGGAAAAATTGAGTAAATGGCAGGAAATACAAAGAATATTTCCTCTTTTTCTTTATTATAAATTTTTTGTTTTTGTGTTTAGGCATTGCTTAATTTTTTGTTTTCTTTTATGTGTTTTCTTTTTAGAAGGACATTTATAATTCCGGTTTATTATTAACGGTTTTATTCAATTTCCTTTAAAAATTCTCTTTTTTTTTTCTGTAAATATGTAAATATAATGTTTGTATATGCATGAGAAAGTAGGTGTTTTTTGCTTTTGATATTGTTATTTGAAGGTATTTTTCATTCGCTTTAATACTTTTAATCATTAATTTCAATTTTGTTAAGAAATTTAATTTAAGAAAGTAAAAGTGAAAAAAAAAAGACAAGAAATTTTTGTTGTAAAAGTTTGTACAAAAAATTGTTTGAAAAATTTTTCATTTCTCCGTCAGTTTGTAAAATACACGTATATTGTACCTGTACCTCTCTTACATCGCCTTATTTAAAAAAAAGAGGATAATGAAAGACAAAAAGAAGGTTTCTCTCCACATCAGAAATTTCCAACTATGTGGAGAAGGACCTTCTGCTGTCACAATTTTATACCTTCCCCGAATCTTTTTGTCTTTCATTAAATTTATTTTTTAAACAAAAATAGGTAACTAAATGTCAAAAATGATTTAGTTATTTGAAATAAGATATTTGAGAAATGTCAAAAATAAGGAAAAATAAAATGAATAAAATGAATGTGATATTAATTAATTTATGTACAAAACACTACCAAAATTATGACATTTTTCAAATAAATGATAAAAATGACATTTTTAAAATGTAAATGTCATTTTTGACATTTTGGATATTAAATTTTATTATCAATGGACCCTTATATATTAATTATCCCATTGATTATTCAGTATTGTTAAATAACGATAATAATAACAGTATTTTAATGAAATTTTGAAATTATATGAAATTTTTTCTATTTTGTTCCTGTATTTGTTTTTGGTTATGAATACCAATGTTTGCATGATTGGTTGTCACACGTGTCAATAATAAATGAAATCGGCTGAAATTGGCAATAGTCTTTTATCTAGACCAAAAAACGGGCAGTTATAAAGAAAATAAAAATGTCATCTCGGTTGGATTTCTGATAATTTTACCGATAAAACTTTAGTTACTTAATACCCCAGTACGATAGTGCTGCTACTATACATTATTATTTTTCTAATAAACTATGTAAATATTAACAATGTATTCGACGCTACTTAATTCTCATTCATATTAATAAAATTATTGCATATTATCACCATTCCAGAGCGCGTATCACTCAAACAAAAATAAAATAATTTCTAAACACTACTCTATTGTACATGTTGTACGTAAGAAAATAATTATGCTCTTAAAATACACATTCAGACATATGTAAATAAATCAAAAAGCTTTTTTAATAAAAAAAAGATCATTTAAAGTTTATTTTTGTTTTAAAAGCGGCCGCAGTTTTATTTGTTATCAATGGATATTAAACGCTTTTACTTTATAACTCAAATCCAACTGTAGAAAAAGGGAAAAATAGATAAGTGATAAGAATTTTGTCTCACACAAATTCTTAAAATCTCTATTCTCTCTCATATCTCAATTAATGTATATATTTAAAATGTCTTAAGTTAAAGGGAAATTTTCTCATAAAAAAAAAAGGAAATTTTTCTCTTAATTTTCATTTGATCAATTTTTGTTATTCAATTGAGATTTGAGAGTTAAAAGTTTAAAAAAACTCTTTTATTTTGTGTATAATTTTCTCTTTATATTTTACCGCTATCATAACACAAATACTATTATAAAATTATTATACAAAAAAATATGTTACACATGTAAAAAAATTAAAATAAAAGTAAACAATAACAAGAAATATGTAATCAAAAAAAAAAGCATAAATGAATAAAAGAAAACTGTAAAAAAATTTCCTTTACTTTTAAATTAATATATATATATATATATGTGTTCATGTATATATATATACAAGAAACACTGAATGAATACATTATATACAATGAAAGAAAAAAAAAAGAAGAATAAATACTTTTATAACGGTTACTTAAAATAGGATTTTCAATAAAAAGGATACATTCAGTATAATTCGAGCTGTTGTTAAAAACGCTTGTATTCTGGTCCCATATTACCATCATTTTATGTTTGTTTTCAATGGAATATCTTGAGATTGAGATAAAATAATAAAAAATAAAAAGAAAAATTGAAAAATATTACGGAAAAAAGCGATTTTTTTTTTTGGTTACAAAACAAAAAACGAAAATTATTTTACATACAATATGCAACATATTTAATAAATCGTTAAATACCGTTATTTAATAATATTATTGTATAAATTTAAATATATAACACAAAAATATTAAATTCTTATAAAAATATTATATTTATATAATTTAAATAAAGTGTTAAAAATAAAATAAAAATTATAACGGAAGTAAAAATAATTTTAATAGTAAACATATATATATATATACATATATTAAATATATAAATGTATATTTGTATATCCATATACAAATATATAAATTAAATTTGTTATTAACCTATAGTAATAACGATATCGTATTTCCAAATAATATGCGATAAAATATAAACAAAAATAAGGATTTCCTGCATTAAATATTCTATTTCTCTTAATAATAATGATATCACTAACAAATTATAAATATTATAAGTTAATAAAAGTTGGAAAAAATGCAAAATTATAACTTATAAATTACAAAGAATTTATAAATGTAAATTTATTCAATGTTATTAAAATTAAACACATAATACTAAATTGTTCTATCAAAAAAAAAAAAAAATTTTATAATAAAAAATTTAAAATTTATTATTTTTAAATATTAAAATGTAGGTATAATAAATAATTATCCAAATAACACTATTCTTCATTAAATATATCAAAATATTTTTAATATCTTAAATTTAAAATAAATTTTTGCAGTATAAATTAGCTATTCAAACACGTTAATTGAAAATTCAACAAAAAAAATATTGCATATATTTAGGCGAACCAAAAATAATTCATCACAATTTTCACTACGAATTATTATGAGAATTAAATATTTAATTATTGAAAAGTGAATTAAAATTAAAAAAAAAAAATTGAAAATAAATTTTTAATTAAAATAGAGAAAGAAAAAATAATAAAATAATAAAACTTAAATAAAATTAAAAATTTAAAATAGCAAAAAAAAAAAATCATTTCATTTTTTCAATTAAAAAATTTCCTAAAAGAGGAAGAGAAAATTGAAATAAAGAAGTTAATTGTGAAAATATAAGAACAAATTTAAAGAAGCAAAAAAAAAAGAGAAAATAATCAAAAGAAAAAAAAGCACAATCCTTTATTTTTTCGTGTTTTTCAGTTATAAAATTATAATTAAACATCATAAAGGATATTTTTATATAAAGGAATTGTTAATATAATATAAGGATATTATGTATATGTATAAATTAATATTATATCACAATATAAGGTAATTTTTATAAAAAAAAAAAGAAATTTATTTTATTTATGAAAATTTATAGAATTCTGGTGCATGTTCTCTTTATTTATTATTATTAGTATTTATTTCTGCGTTCTATATAAAAAATTTTATTTTTATTAAAAAAAAAAAATAAAAAAAATAAATTTTTTTAATTAAAATTCAAATTCTATTTTAAATACAAGGCATAGAGAACTTTAATTTATTAATATTAGAGAAAAAAATAAATTTTTCAATTAAAATTTTAAATTTAAAATTTTGAGTATTTTATCAAAATGGAAATTTATTTGAAATTATAATTGTGTTTCTTAATAAGTCAAATTCATTATACGAATTGATATAGAGATATTGAACTATAAATTTAGTTTATAAATAGTTTAGGAGGAAATTCTATTTCTATAATATTTAAATTATTTAAATATATTTTATGATTTATATACACGAAAATTAACTAAAATTATTTGTAAAAATATGAATTTGCTATTTCTAAAAAATAATATAATGAGCTAGTTCAATGATTTTCTAAAAAATTTTTCTCATATAATCTTAAAATTTTCTAAAAAATTCTTGATACAGGATTTTGTCCCATAAGCGTAAAGTATAAATATATGTATATTGGTTAAATATTTCCATAGAAAACATTTCAATAGAATCAAGGTGTCGAATGATTTAATTAAGTTTGTAATTTATTATTAAAATCCCAATATTCTTGGAATTCATTCGGATTAATTCGAATTCAAATTATAAATTACTTTTAGTAAAAATAAAATGGTCTATTAAACTTGGAATTCAAAGGCGTTTTAAATTCTTAAAATTTAAATTTAGAATTTGAAATGCCCTAATTTTATGAAAAAATTCTATATTAGGTATTATTAAAAATATTACGAAAAAAAAAAGGAACAAGGAAAACGTCGGTGTAAATTATAAGAAATGAATTGTTCTTTTTCATTTTTCAAAATTTATTTAGAGAGTATTTCTGAGAAAAAACATTGGAAAAGAGGATAAAAATTGTTTTTTTTTTTTTAAAATCATATCCTTTAATCCTTTTGGATTTGATTTGATTTTGATTTTATTTTTTTGGGTCATCGTTTTTTTTTTTCTTTTGGATAGGTACATATATATATTTTTTGGTTATTAATGCCTTATCATAAATATAATTTTTATAATTTTCATTAAAAAAATTTCATATAATTTATGTAATATTTTCAGTGTCTTATATTTTTGAGATTTAAAACCTTAGCCACTAGCTATACAGAATGTTTAGTAGGTAAACATGAGATTTTTGTATATAACATTAAGAGTATAGTGCCAAACAACACTATTCAAAAGCCGTGGCTTAATTTATTTCAATAATTAATCTGTTTATTAATTAAATAATCAATTTTGTTAAAGATTTACCAATAAATTGAGATTATTTATGTACATATTTAATAATATTGGTAGATCTAATTAATAATTATATTTTCTTTAGCAATTACTACTTTACTGTTATTACAATTCGCCTACAAACACTTTATTACAAGACTATGTTATTATAAATAATTTTTGTTTAATTAAAGTGTTTCGTGGTGGTCAAATTTTCGAAATTCTTATTTAATAATAATAACGCGGACTATCATTATTACAATTCTATTATCATTATTATAATTCTATATATTATTCATTCTAATCGTATTTTTTCTATATATATATATATATATATAGAATAATATATATATATATATATATTATATTCCTGTTGGATTTAACAAAATTGTTAAAAGTGTTATAGGTCATAACATTTAAGAAGTGTTATAATTTAAATTTATACCTTTGTAACAATGCCCATTTATTATATATATGTAGTTATATATACTTAATTGTGTATATAGCCACATATATACAGAAATAATTAGAAAACATAAATTAATTATACACATTTTATTTTGTAATTTAATTTAATAGGCTTTGGTTAATATTTGACTTTATATATTGTGTAAATTCAATTTGTGTGTGTGTGTGGTGGTGTATGAGTATTGTGATAATTAAATAAATATAGAGCTTATATATTAAGGAATTTTCATATATTTTATAAAATTAAAAAATTATTTTTAATTACATTTTTAATATAATGTTGAGACTAATTGAAAATAAATTTTTTTTTTAATTTTTATTAAAAACACTAAAATATTAAAGGATTTTTTTTTTTATAAATTTTTAATGAAATTAATTACAATTAAAAGCAAAAATTGTAAATATAACAAAATAGATTGATAAGAGTTCATATTGCGGAAATTGTTATTGAAGAAATATTTTTGAGGTTATATTGGGAGCCAATGATGGTACATTTTAAATATAAAGTTAAAATTGTTTAAAAATTTTATAAAATTCTGATTAAAATTCAATTCAAAGGAGATTTTTAAAGATTACAGGAATCGGTTAGGATTTACTTTGTCTTCTATTTAGAATTTGAAGAAATTATACCTTGATTTAAGAAAATACATTCAAATTTCTGTTATTATTCCCACTCTTATATAATTTGAACTTCTCTTTAAATCGAACTTAATTTTACTTATTAAAGGCTCTCGAAATATTTGATCGTATTTGTTATATTCGAATTTTCTCTTTTATGAAATAATTTTTTGGAATAAAATAAAATAAATTCATTTTAATTTTAGTTTAATCGCATGATTTGATAAAGGATAAATAACAAATAATTGAATGAAGCAGTCATGGTCTTATGCTAGAATGAAATATTCCACTTTATAGGATGCATTTAGCATAAAAGTTTGTTCTTAGAATTTCAAAAGTAATGTGCTTGTTATGAGGTTATCATATTCAATGCTTTGTCTTTAGTATTATTTTAAAGGAAAACTTGAAAATTTAAAATTGTCTCAAGTTAGAAATAGCTGCTTATCATCTTTGTTCAGTAAAAACAACTAACACTGTTTGCTTAAATAAAAATTTTAATTTTTTCTTTAGGCACATCTTTATCAAATGCTCAAAATAACATTATAAAATTTAAATTTACAATAGTGTTGTTTGCATGGTATAAATGAGAATTGCTTGTGTGTTGCATGTATAAATTATAATATACCAACTGATAAAGGGCAATTAAAAATTTCCAAAATTTTTTCCAAAAAAAAAAAATATACACGAAATAAATATTCTCATCTAACTTACCTTATAAATGAGCATAATAAAAATATTATATGTATTAAAATTCTGTCGCCTAAATGTATGCAAAAATATTATCATAAAAGAAAATCGTGTGAACAAATCCAAATTCCAATATGTTTGTTAAACGTGTGCAGGTTAGAATTAAACTTTTAAAATATTAAAAATGATTTTCCCACACAATTTTAACGCAACGCACACACACACACGCACGCATAAAATATTAGCGTGTATAGGACATTAAATTTTTTTTTTTTTGATTATCTTAAAGTCAAAACCTAAAATAAAATCATAATTTTTTCTCTGCTTTTATAAAAAGATTAATTCCCAAGTAAATTATTAAAAAAAAAAAAAAATTGTTTATGATTTTTAATATGCTTTGGGGTTTTATCATTGCACGCGTATATTTTTGTTTAGCAATATATTTTAGTGGATATATATTTACATATATAATATATATATATATATATAGGTCTCTTTGTATACAGGATGTCCGAGATTTTATGGTGGTTCTGGAGCACAGTGATAGAATGAAAATCATTAAATAGAGCTCAAGTTATGGGATTTTAAAAGTTGATCTTTCTGAAAACCATCTATAATTTTTAAATTTTTGCATATATTATAGGAAATATGACAGTTAAAGGCGTGTCGTAAATATATCTATATTCTTGAAATTTTATGTGAGAATAATAGCTAGAATATCACCTTTTATTTTATATGTAATGTGTAATTGCGAGTAAACAATGATTAAAGGAAAAGGTGTTATAAAATTTTTTTTTGATATATTCCATGGGCTATAGAGGTTTTTTATATCAGGACAAGAACCGTTGGAAAGGGAAATTAATGAGCTTTGAAATGATGCACCAAGTTATATTTATAAGACCAAGTTGTCTGTTATATTTCCCATGTTATACGAAAATATGTAAAACTTATGAACGATTTTCCAAAAACATCACTACTTTGAAGCCTTATTATTTGGGAAGGAATGCGAAAAAAAGGAAAATATCTCTCAATGTTTTTGTTACTGTTCTGCATCCACTCTGTAACTCAGGTTCGAAAATATCATGGAGCCTTGAACACCCTGTACATATTATATAATATTTTAATATTTTTTGTTTTTTATAG